>NC_041393.1:592243025-592258930 GCF_002162155.2 Triticum dicoccoides
TAACTAACTCATTAGCTACATTGCTTGCAAGGCTTATAGTGATGTGCATTACCGAGAGGGCCCAGAGATACCTCTCCGACAATCGGAGTGACAAAACCTAATCTCGAAATACGCCAACCCAACATGTACCTTTGGAGACACCTGTAGTACTCCTTTATAATCACCCAGTTACGTTGTGACGTTTGGTAGCACCCAAAGTGTTCCTCCGGTAAACGGGAGTTGCATAATCTCATAGTTACAGAAACATGTATAAGTCATGAAGAAAGCAATAGCAATATACTAAACGATCAAGTGCTAGGCTAACGAAATGGGTCATGTCAATCACATCATTCTCCTAATGATGTGATCCCATTAATCAAATGACAACACATGTCTATGGTTAGGAAACATAACCATCTTTGATTAATGAGCTAGTCAAGTAGAGGCATACTAGTGACTATATGTTTGTCTATGTATTCACACATGTATCATGTTTCCGGTTAATACAATTCTAGCATGAATAATAAACATTTATCATGATATGAGGAAATAAATAATAACTTTATTATTGCCTCTAGGGCATATTTCCTTCAAAACCTTAGCCACTTCTCTCCACTCCATTGATTGGATGGCATGTACGCATGCATGACATGCTTCCATCCATCAGTCCATGATTGATCCGTCAATGCACATCTCATGAGGGTGCTGCAAGCGCCATGCCATTGCATGCACATGAGCAAGCCACCGCCACCAGAACAATGCGTGCATGCATGCATGCATGTTTTTTTGAAAGATCCAACATCACTGGCATTTCATTGATAATAGCAGGAAGCAGCGGAAAACAACAAGGTGATGAAGGTCCTAGGACCAGATCCGAAGATTAAAGGAAAAGAAGAGGAAATAAATAACCACAACCCTAATAGCTCCAGCACAGCACTCCATAAAATCCATACTAGGCAGCGCAGCTCTAACTCCGACGGTGAACTACTAAGGAAGCTAGGCAGGGGTGGCGTCACGGAGGATCACCGAACGAGCCATCTGTCATGCGTCATCGTATACCACCGCCCCCCCACCGTGGCTTCAACTTCACAGCAACAGACACTTGAGGAACACCCATGGACACGCCGGAGAAGAATAGCCAACTACCAAAACCAAGGCCATGCCTCCGATATTGCTCACGGCCGTCATCGTTGCCACAGAAACCACCGTGCGCGTCCAGTTGTAGGAAGCACCAAAGGGATCAAATTCTTCAAGACGGTGCCCTAAAGAGGGGAATGATGTTGAAGACGACGCCACCGCCTGACCCCGTAGAGGGATCTAGATTTTCATCCGAAGGACTAGATCCGGGATATCTGGCTGTGTGATTCCCGATGATGCCTTCAAGAAGGATAGCGACGCCCATAGGCGCCATCGCTGCCGGACGGCCAGCACCGTCCAGGCTTTCACCAGGGGCAGCCACTCCCACGCAGCAGGTCGAGGTTGACCTGTGCCTCCACCGAATTGTGCACCCACCACACAGCAAGCGCGCCACCGCTGTGTGGGGCCACCACCAAGCCTCCCGATGACGGGCCTGCAGAGACCATAACGGGTCCTACACCCCGCATCCAACCGCGGCTGGAGCCTCTCTGCTCCAGCACTGCCCGCACTCGCTTGATGTGCAGCCTCGGACCTCCTCCACTACACACTACAACCCGCACCTAGCCTCCGGCCTGGACGGGGCCAGATCTGGTCGGCCGTCTGCAACCTCGCGCCTCGCTTCACCAGTGCCAGCCCCAACATGCTCGCCGGATTCGCGGCCGTCCGCTGCATCCGTGGCCACCAGCTAGTTGGATCTGCAAGTGCCCGCCACACCACCGTCAAGGGCGCTCGCCACGGCAATGATCCACCCGCGCCCGCCCGGCCACTCAAGGCCCTGGCAGCACCGCACCTCCCCTCCGCCTCAAGCACCGGCGACTGTGACATATCCCCGCAGCCCTGCGCCGTCTCCTTGCGCCCGATCGCCCGTTCAAGGGCCCGCGTAGCACCACAGCTCCTCTCCGCCTCGTCCACCGGTGGCAGCGCCAGATCCGCGTAGCCCCGCGCCCGCCATGGCGCCGGACCTCGCGAGCTCGCTCCACTCGTGCACCTCGTCGTGCCGAGCTCCAGTCCCCGCCAGATCAAGCCACCCGCGCTGCTCGAGCCTACGCGGAAGGGACCAACGGCCCCGCCTCTGCCGACGCTGCACTGGCTTTGCCCGGATGCGCACACCGGCGGCGGCGAGGAGAGCAGGCATGGTGGGTGGGCTCCCCGGTGGTGGCTGGATTTTGTTGGGGATCGTTGCAGAAATAAAAAAAATCTACGCATCACCAAGATCAATCTATGGAGTAACTAGCAACAAGAGAGAGGGAAGTGCATCTTCATACCCTTGAAGATCGCGAGACGGAATCGTTGCAAGAACGTGGATGAAGGAGTCGTACTCAAAAGCGATTCAAATCGCGGTGGACTCCGATCTAAGCGCAAAACAACGGCACCTCCGCGTTCAACACACGTGCAACCCGGTGACGTCTCCCGTGCCTTGATCCAGCAAGGAGGAGGGAGAGGTTGAGGAAGAGGGCTCCAGCAGCAACACAACAGCGTGGTGGTGATGGAGTGGCAGTTCCCCGGCAAGCTTCGCCAAGCTCTTGCGAAGGAGGAGAGGTGTTGGGGAGGGGAGGGGAGGGGCTGCGCCTTCAATGTGGTGTTGCACCCCTCCCTCCACCCCTCTATTTATAGGGAGAAGGGGAAAGGGGCCGGCCCCTCTAGATGGAATCTACAGGGGGCGGCGGCCAAGGGGGAGGGGGCTTGCCCCCCAAGCCAAGGGGGCGCCCCCTCTAGGGTCCCCCCAAAACCCTAGGCGCATGGGCCCTAGGTGGGTGGCGCCCCATCCCACTTGGGGCTGGTTCCCTTCCACCTACAGCCCATAAGGCCCTCTGGGGCAGGTGGACCCTCCCGGTGGACCCCCGGAACCCCTCCGGTGGTCCCGGTATAATACCGGTATACCCCCGAATATTTCCGGTGACCGTATGATGACTTCCCATATATAAATCTTCACCTCCGGACCATTCCAGAACTCCTCGTGACGTCCGAGATCTCATCCGGGACTCTGAACAACATTTGGTAATCACATATAAATCTTCCTTATAACCCTAGCGTCATCGAACCTTAAGTGTGTAGACCCTACGGGTTTGGGAATCACGCAGACATGACCGAGACAGCTCTCTGGCCAATAACCAACAGCGGGATCTGGATACCCATGTTGGCTCCCACATGTTCCACAATGATCTCATCGGATGAACCACGATGTCAAGGATTCAAGCAATCCCGTATACAATTCCCTTTGTCAATCGGTACGTTACTTGCCCGAGATTCGATCGCCGGTATCCCAATACCTCGTTCAATCTCGTTACCGGCAAGTCACTTTACTCGTTCCATAATGCATGATCCCGTGACCAACTACTTAGTCACATTGAGCTCATTATGATGATGCATTACCGAGTGGGCCCAGAGATACCTCTCTGTCATACAGAGTGACAAATCCTAGTCTCGATTCATGCCAACCCAAGAGACATTTCCGGAGATACCTGTAGTGCACCTTTATAGTCACCCAATTACGTGGTGACGTTTGGTACACCCAAAGCACTCCTACGGTATCCGGGAGTTACACAATCTCATGGTCTAAGAAAATGATACTTGACATTAGAAAAGCTCTAGCAAACGAACTACACGATCTTGTGCTATGCTTAGGATTGGGTCTTGTCCATCACATCATTCTCCTAATGATGTGATCCCGTTATCAATGACATCCAATGTCCATAGTCAGGAAACCATGACCATCTGTTGATCAACGAGCTAGTAAACTAGAGGCTCACTAGGGACATGGTGTGGTCTATGTGTTCACACATGTATTACGGTTTCCGATCAATACAATTATAGCATGAACAATAGAAAATTTATCATGAACAAGGAAATATAATAATAACCATTTTATTATTGCCTCTCGGGCATATTTTCAACAGTCTTCCACTTGCACTAGAGTCAATAATCTAGTTACATTGTGGTGAATCGAACACCCATAGAGTTCTGGTGTTTATCATGTTTTGCTCGCGGAAGAGGTTTAGTCAATGGATCTGCGACATTCAGATCCGTATGCACTTTACAAATATCTATGTCTCCATCTTGAACATTTTCACGAATGGAGTTGAAGTGACGCTTGATGTGTCTGATCTTCTTGTGAAACCTGGGCTCCTTGGCAAGGGCAATAGCTCCAGTGTTGTCACAGAAGAGAGTCATTGGGCCCGATGCATTGGGAATAACTCCCAGGTCGGTAATGAACTCCTTCATCCAGATTGCTTCATGTGCTGCCTCCGAGGCTGCCATGTACTCCGCTTCACATGTAGATCCCGCCACGACGCTTTGCTTGCAACTGCACCAGCTTACTGCCCCACCATTCAAAATATACACGTATCCGGTTTGTGACTTGGAGTCATCCAGATCTGTGTCGAAGCTAGCATCGACGTAACCCTTTACGACGAGCTCTTTGTCACCTCCATAAACGAGAAACATATCCTTAGTCCTTTTCAGGTACGTTAGGATATTCTTGACCGCTGTACAGTGTTCCATGCCAGGAGTACTTTGGTACCTTCCTACCAAACTTACGGCAAGGTGTACATCAGGTCCGGTACACAACATGGCATACATAATAGACCCTATGGCTGAGGCATATGGGATGGCACTCATCTTTTCTCTATCTTCTGGTGTGGTCGGGCTTTGAGCTGAGCTCAATTTCACACCCTGCAATACAGGCAAGAACCCTTTCTTGGACTGATCCATATTGAACTTCTTCAATATCTTATCAAGGTATGTGCTTTGTGAAAGACCTATGAGGCGTCTCGATCTATCTCTATAGATCTTGATGCCTAATTTGTAAGCAGCTTCTCCAAGGTCCTTCATTGAAAAACACTTATTCAAGTAGGCCTTTATGCTCTCTAAGAGTTCTATATCATTTCCCATCAACAGTATGTCATCCACACATAATATGAGTAATGCTACAGAGCTCCCACTCACTTTCTTGTAAACGCAGGCTTCTCCATAAGTCTGCATAAACCCAAACACTTTGATCATTTCATCAAAGTGAATGTTCCAACTCCGAGATGCTTGCACCAGCCCATAGATGGAGCGATGGAGCTTGCATACCTTGTTAGCATTCTTAGGATCGACAAAACCTTCCGGCTGCATCATATACAATTCTTCCTTAAGGAAGCCGTTAAGGAATGCCGTTTTGACGTCCATTTGCCATATCTCATAATCATAGAATGCGGCAATTGCTAACATGATTCTGACGGACTTCAGCTTCACTACGGGTGAGAAGGTCTCATTGTAGTCAACCCCTTGAACTTGTCGATAACCCTTAGCGACAAGTCGAGCTTTATAGATGGTAACATTACCATCTCCGTCCGTCTTCTTCTTAAAGATCCATTTATTTTCTATCGCTCATCGATCATCGGGCAAGTATGTCAAAGTCCATACTTTGTTTTCATACATGGATCCTATCTCGGATTGCATGGCCTCAAGCCATTTGTTGGAATCTGGGCCCGCCATCGCTTCTTCATAGTTTGAAGGTTCACCGTTGTCTAACAACATGATTTCCAGGACAGGGTTGCCATACCACTCTGGTGTGGAATGTGTCCTTGTGGACCTACGAAGTTTAGTAGCAACTTGATCTGAAGTACCTTGATCATCATCATTAACTTCCTCTCTATCCAGTGCAGGCACCACAGAAACATTTTCCTGAGCTGCGCTACTTTCCGGTTCAAGAGGCAGTACTTCATGAAGTTCTACTTTCCTCCCACTTACTTCTCTCGAGAGAAACTCTTTCTCCAGAAAGGACCCGTTCTTGGCGACAAAGATCTTGCCTTCGGATCTGAGGTAGAAGGTATACCCAATGGTTTCCTTAGGGTATCCTATGAAGACGCATTTTTCCGACTTGGGTTCGAGCTTTTCAGGTTGAAGTTTCTTGACATAAGCATCGCATCCCCAAACTTTTAGAAACGATAGCTTAGGTTTCTTCCCAAACCATAATTCATACGGTGTCGTCTCAACGGATTTAGACGGTGCCCTATTTAAAGTGAATGTAGCTGTCTCTAGAGCGTATCCCCAAAATGATAGTGGTAAATCGGTGAGTGACATCATAGATTGCACCATATCCAATAGAGTGCGATTACGATGTTCGGACACACTGTTACGCTGAGGTGTTCCAGGCGGCATGAGTTGTGAAACAATTCCACATTTCCTTAAGTGCATACCAAATTCGTGACTCAAATATTCTCCCCCACGATCTGATCGTAAGAACTTTATTTTTTTGTCACGTTGATTCTCTACCTCATTCTGAAATTCCTTGAACTTTTCAAAGGTTTCAGACTTGTGTTTCATCAAGTAGATATACCCATACCTACTTAAGTCATCAGTGAGAGCGAGAACATAATGATAGCCTCCGCGAGCCTCAACGCTCATTGGACCGCACACATCAGTATGTATGATTTCCAGTAAGTTGGTTGCTCGCTCCATTGTTCCGGAGAACGGAGTCTTGGTCATTTTGCCCATGAGGCATGGTTCGCATGTGTCAAATGATTCGTAATCAAGAGACTCCAAAAGTCCATCAGCATGGAGTTTCTTCATGCGTTTGACACCAATGTGACCAAGGCGGCAGTGCCACAAGTATGTGGGACTATCGTTATCAACCTTACATCTTTTGGTATTCACACTATGAATATGTGTAACATCACGTTCGAGATTCATTAAGAATAAACCATTGACCAGTGGGGCATGACCATAAAACATATCTCTCATATAAATAGAACAACCATTATTCTTGGATTTAAATGAGTAGCCATCTCGTATTAAACGAGATCCAGATACAATGTTCATGCTCAAAGCTGGCACTAAATAAAAAATTTTGAGGTTTAAAACTAATCCCATAGGTAAATGTAGAGGTAGCGTGCGGACGACGATCACATCGACCTTGGAACCATTCCCGACGCGCATCGTCACCTCGTCCTTCGCCAGTCTCCGCTTATTCTGTAGCTCTTGTTTTGAGTTACAAATATGAGCAACCGCACCGGTATCAAATACCCAGGAGCTACTACAAGTACTGGTAAGGTACACATCAATTACATGTATATCACATATACCTTTGGTGTTGTCGGCCTTCTTGTCCGCTAAGTACTTGGGGCAGT
Organism: Triticum dicoccoides; assembly: GCF_002162155.2. NCBI lineage: Eukaryota > Viridiplantae > Streptophyta > Magnoliopsida > Poales > Poaceae > Triticum > Triticum dicoccoides. Next base: position 592,250,255 of record NC_041393.1, read on the forward strand.
TCCGCTTCCAGTGTCCGCTTCCCTTGCAATAAAAGCACTCAGTCTCAGGTTTGGGTCCATGCTTTGGCTTCTTCCCGGCAACTGGCTTACCGGGCGCGGCAACTCCCTTGCCATCCTTCTTGCAGTTCTTCTTACCCTTGCCTTTCTTGAAACTAGTGGTTTTATTGACCATCAACACTTGATGTTCCTTTTTGATCTCCACCTCCGCTGATTTCATCATTGAAAATACCTCAGGAATGGTTTTCACCATCCCCTGCATATTGTAGTTCAACACAAAGCTCTTGTAGCTAGGTGGGAGCGACTGGAGGATTCTGTCAATGACCGCGTCATCCGGGAGATTAACTCCCAGCTGAGACAAGCAGTTGTGCAACCTAGACATTTTGAGTATGTGCTCGCTAACAGAACCATTCTCCTCCATCTTACAACTGTAGAACTTGTCGGAGACTTCATATCTCTCGACCCGGGCATGAGCTTGGAAAACTATTTTCAGCTCTTGGAACATCTCATCTGCTCCGTGCTGCTCAAAACGCTTTTGGAGCCCCGGTTCTAAGCTGTAAAGCATGCCGCACTGAACCAGGGAGTAATCATCACTATGTGACTGCCAGGCGTTCATAACGTTTTGAGTTGCTGGGAAAACGGGTGCTTCACCTAGCGGTGCATCTAGGACATATGCTTTCTTGGCAGCTATGAGGATGATCCTCAAGTTCCGGACCCAGTCTGTATAGTTGCTACCATCGTCTTTCAGCTTGGTTTTCTCTAGGAACGCGTTGAAATTGAGGGCAACATTAGCATGGGTCATTTGATCTACAAGACATATTGCAAAGATTTTAGACTAAGTTCATGATAATTAAGTTCATCTAATCAAATTATTTAATGAACTCCCACTCAGATAGACATCCCTCTAGTCATCTAATGATACATGATCTGAGTCAACTAGACCGTGTCCGATCATCACGTGAGACGGACTAGTCATCATCGGTGAACATCTTTATGTTGATCATATCTTCTACACGACTCATGTTCGACCTTTCGGTCTCTTGTGTTCCGAGGCCATGTCTGTACATGCTAGGCTCGTCAAGTCAACCTAAGTGTTTTGCATGTGTAAATCTGGCTTACACCTGTTGTATTTGAACGTTAGAATCTATCACACCCGATCATCACATGGTGCTTCGAAACAACGAACCTTCGCAACGGTGCACAGTTAGGGGGAACACTTTCTTGAAATTTTATGAGGGATCATCTTATTTATGCTACAGTAGTTCTAAGCAAATAAGATGTAAAACATGATAAACATCACATGCAATCAAATAGTGACATGATATGGCCAATATCATTTTGCTCATTCTGATCTCCATCTTCGGGGCGCCATGATCATCATCATCACCGGCATGACACCATGATCTCCATCATCGTGTCTTCATGAAGTTGTCACGCCAACGATTACTTCTACTACTATGGCTAACTGTTTAGCAATAAAGTAAAGTAATTACATGGCGTTATTCAATGACACGCAGGTCATACAATAATTAAGACAACTCCTATGGCTCCTGCCGGTTGTCATACTCATCGACATGCAAGTCGTGATTCCTATTACAAGAACATGATCAATCTCATACATCACATATATAATCATTCATCACATCCTTTTGGCCATATCACATCACAAGGCATATGACGTAAAAACAAGTTAGACGTCCTCTAATTGTTGTTGCATGTTTTTACGTGGCTGCTATAGGTTTCTAGCAAGAACGTTTCTTACCTACGCCAAAACCACAACGTGATATGCCAATTGCTATTTACCCTTCATAAGGACCCTTTTCATCGAATCTGATCCGACTAAAGTGGGAGAGACAGACACCCGCTAGCCACCTTATGCAACTAGTGCATGTCAGTCGGTGGAACCTGCCTCACGTAAGCGTACGTGTAAGGTCGGTCCGGGCCGCTTCATCCCACGATGCCGCCGAAACAATATAAGACTAGTAGTGGCAAGTAAATTGACAAAATTGACGCCCACAACAAACTTGTGTTCTACTCGTGCATAGAAACTACTCATAGACCTAGCTCATGATGCCACTGTTGGTGATTGTTGTAGAAATAAAAAAAATCTACGCATCACCAAGATCAATCTATGGAGTAACTAGCAATGAGAGAGAGGGAAGTGCATCTTCATACCCTTGAAGATCACAAGACGGAAGCGTTGCAAGAACATGGATGAAGGAGTCGTACTCGAAAGCGATTCAGATCACGGTGGACTCCGATCTAAGCGCCGAACAACGGCACCTCCGCGTTCAACACACGTGCAGCCCGGTGACGTCTCTCGCGCCTTGATCCAGCAAGGAGGAGGGAGAGGTTGAGGAAGAGGACTCCAACAGCAGCACGACGGTGTGGTGGTGATGGAGTGGTAGTTCTCCGGCAGGGCTTCGCCAAGCTCTTGCGGAGGAGGAGAGGTGTTGGGGAGGGGAGGGGCTGCGCCTTCAATGTGGTGCTGCACCCCTCCCTCCGCCCCTCTATTTATAGGGAGAAGAGGGAAGGGGCCGGGCCCTCTAGATGGAATCTAGACGGGGGGCAGCGGCCAAGGGGGAGGGGGCTTGCCCCCCAAGCCAAGGGGCGCCCCCTCTAGGGTTCCCGCCCCCCAAACTCTAGGCGCATGGGCCCTAGGGGGTGGCGCCCCATCCCACTTGGGGCTGGTTCCCTTCCACCTACAGCCCATAAGGCCCTCCGAGGCAGGTGGACCCTCCCGGTGGACCCCCGGAACCCCTCCGTTGGTCCCGGTACAATACCGGTATACCCCCGAATATTTCCGGTGACCGTATGATGACTTCCCATATATAAATCTTTACCTTTGGACCATTTCGGAACTCCTCGTGACATCCGCGATCTCATCCGGGACTCCGAACAACATTCAATAATCACATACAAATCTTCTTTATAACCCTAGCGTCATCGAACCTTAAGTGTGTAGACCCTACGGGTTCGGGAATCACGCAAACATGACCGAGACAGCTCTCCTGCCAATAACCAACAACGGGATCTGGATACCCATGTTGGCTCCCACATGTTCCACGATGATCTCATCAGATGAACCACGATGTCAAGGATTCAAGCAATCCCGTGTACAATTCCCTTTGTCAATCGGTACATTACTTGCCCGAGATTCGATCGTCGGTATCCCAATACCTCGTTCAATCTCGTTACCGGCAAGTCACTTTACTTGTTCCGTAATGGATGATCCCCTGACCAACTACTTAGTCACATTGAGCTCATTATGATGATGCATTACCGAGTGGGCCCAGAGATACCTCTCCGTCATACGGAGTGACAAATCCCAGTCTTGATTCATGCCAACCCAACAGACACTTTCGGAGATACCTGTAGTGCACCCTTATAGTCACCCAGTTACGTTGTGACGTTTGGTACACCCAAAGCACTCCTACGGTATCCGGGAGTTACACGATCTCATGGTCTAAGGAAATGATACTTGACATTAGAAAAGCTCTAGCAAACGAACTACACGATCTTGTGCTATGCTTAGGATTGGGTCTTGTCCATCACATCATTCTCCTAATGATGTGATCCCGTTATCAATGACATCCAATGTCCATAGCCAGGAAACCATGACCATCTGTTGATCAACGAGCTAGTCAACTAGAGGCTCACTAGGGACATGGTGTGGTCTATGTGTTCACACATGTATTACGGTTTCCGATCAATACAATTATAGCATGAACAATAAACAATTTATCATGAACAAGGAAATATAATAATAACCATTTTATTATTGCCTCTAGGGCATATTTCCAAGAGATTTTTCCTCTCCCGAGCCGCCCGCAGGAGCGGTGCGAGAGAGGCTCTGCATGCATGCATGTCACTTAACCTTTCTCACCTAAACGCCAAGGTTAGTGGCGTCTACCCTTTCCCATGTCAAATGGTCAACAAAACTGAACAGAGGCCAGACGTCGGGGTTCACGATGTCTTCAGTACAAGAAAGATGCCACGGTTGTTGGCGTCTCGAAATGGGCTAGACCCGAAAAAACTTTTAAACACGGGCCAAATCGTGCTTTTGACAAATGGGTCAGAACAGTGAAAAAGCCCACAACTTTGGTCATGCAATATATACACTACTCCACCCACGGCTGAGAAAACCATCCAACTGCATGATATCCTTTACCCACACACTGACAATACCATATCGACAAGAAATAGGTGAGAATCCACAACAAGATGGAAATGATGAAAAGAAAACAGAAAAAATATATATCATGTGTAAGAGGGAATAGTAGGCACTAGGAAAGGAACTACCACTGATCTACCTAGTTCGCGGCATTCTGTATCTTTGGGTTCTCTACGTGAGCTATCACCGTGTGGTGTCTAACCTCTGCCTGGGCTACAAGATGGCCCATGGGGCATCCCTGTGTGTGGGCTGGTAGGAAAACTTTGCATTTTGGATAAATTTAAGCATAACCAAACAGCAAACACCCCTATAGCAGGGGCGGCGCCAGGGGTCTTCTTGGGTATTCGGTTGAATACCCAAGATTTTGACAAACCATTGAAATTTTATATAAAACAGGCGATTTTTTTGCAAAACATTGATGATTTGGGCAAAATGAATACCCTCCTCCAAAATGAATACCCACCCTCTAGAACCTGGCGCCGCCACTGCCCTATAGTCAAAGCTATCTCTCTTTTCTTATCTCCATTCTAGGAAGGATCAACGACTTCACTTAATAAAGTGGAGAAACACTCCGAGGAAAATTAAATGTGGTAAGTAATGAGCTGGATAACTTAAACATTTTCTAGAAAGAAGAAGCCAAAGTTGACTCCATCCATCCAACAATAGAGACCTGCCAAACAAAGAGCCAATATCATCCAATCAATGATTCAAGTGAAGGTATTTCCTGGATGCCAGACACAACCCAACAATTCAAGAAATTATAGATGAATCATTGTCCAAATCATACATATTTTTTCTCATTACTAAATTGTTCCGCGCAATTATAAGCTCAGAATCCAACATGCATCACCTTCCAAAACCATTCTATTAGTACACTAACCTTCCAAAACCATAATATTAGTAAAATGACACAAAATATGTTGAACATGTGAAGAATCCAGATTTTAATAGCACGCAAAAGCTCTTGGTTTCGTGTGCTCCATGCAACAACAAGGATCTCCTGGCCTGACCACTAATCCACGATGACCAGAAGCTTCATCCGCGGTGGCACCCTTAGAGGTGATCTCCTTCAGCAGGCAGCCATGAAATATCTCTATCTGGAACACTACCTCCTCTATGCTGCCAGTCACAAGCTTGAAGACACAAGCATCGCTGACCTGCAGTCAGTTGTCGATAGGAAAGGGCATTCAATATGCATCCAGGTTTTCACCTTCAGGTCACCGTAGTAGCTCATGGTCCATGACCTCCCACGGCAGATGAGGGTGACAGAAGTGCGCGCCTTCGGGAGGTGCTTGTAGAAGCGACCTGGAATGCACTATTTAGTTTGGATATGTTGTTGCTGCAGCTCATACCAGCTGAAATGGCTTCTGAACTTGAGATCTCAACAGGATGATGGTGAACGAACGGGCGGTTGCAGGAGCCAGTGACAGTGAGTTTTCACAAGGCTCTACTAACTACTTTTGGTTTGATGATGTGTGCATCCAGCAGCTGCTTGGATGGTTATGCAGGGGGTCTCCATCTGACAAGATCAAAGCGATCAACTTTCCGATGTTAATTTCAACTCCATGTAGATTTTGTGATGCAGTTCTTTCTTTACATATGTCATAGAGGAAATTCTACTTATGAATCAAGTTTAGCATCTTATCAAAATCTGTAAGTTAGTTGTTCTCATTTGAGTCATTTTAGCAAACACTACAGTGAAAGGGGGAGGCATAGTACATGAATTCAACCCACACCGTCCTCTTTCCTAAAACTCTACCAATATTACTCTTGGATATATTGTGAGAATCTCCAAAATTTCTAAGAGCAGATAACAATAAAATGGCAGGGGAGCTGGCTGAACTCCCTAATGTAAGACGTACTGACAGGACTATGAATGACAATCACAAACTTTAGGGAAGCAGATCACCAACAGCTGATCAGGAAAAAAAGAGCTCACTTGTCCATCTGCCAAGGCAAAATTGGCAAACAAGTCAATCTTTCTTGATGTAACTATCAATTTAATTTATAATGCAAAACATTATAACAGAAATCACTTGATGCATAATAAGATCTGAAAAGTGCTCATCAGGCTGTATGCCATTTTTTTATAATTGTAGTAGTTTTCCCTCATTATCCGTAATAATATTTTCATAAATCATGTGATTAAAGTTAGGAACATTAATTTTGTTTCGGCAAGGTATGTTGTATGTTTTCTTGAGCATCCTAGAGCAGCTGCATGTTTGCTTGAGCAAATCCATTTCAACTATTTCTAGATTAGCAACGTGGAAAATCACATGGCACCGGACTGACTCATTTATGTCAAACACTGAAGAAAGTAGCAACAAAAGCGAAGCAACCTCATTTCAAGACTAACTGTATTACAACATGTTACTCTTCCACATCATTATGAACTTACTCCATTTGAACTAGACAAACTTGTACAACATTTTTGTGTGTGGTTGAATGTGAAAGGATGGGCAGGAGGTTGCACATTTCTTAAGAGGTGTAATTAAACAAACAAGATGAGTCTGAAAAATGAACATGGAAAATTAATCTTTAAATAAGGAAAAGTTCACAAAAAGGAATATGAATTCAAAAAAACCAACAGAGAGCATGCATAACCAGTCAAAACTGAAACAAGCTTGGCGGGCTATAGATCGCCCCTGCTCGGGTCCCAAGAAGACCACCTCTCTTCCCCTCTGCCTAAAGCCAAGTTTGGCGGGCTGAAAATTGTTGGCCGATTAGCCGCTCAAGCTGCGGTGGCGGAGGCGGAGAGCGACGAGGCGGAACTGGAGAAGGCGAAGCCAAGAACCAGAGCTTCAGTTCTAAGGGCTCATGGCGGGACATGAGAAATGGGTGCCGGTTGTCGTTTAGATTAGGTTTAAAATAGGGTTTAGTTAAAAATGTCCGAAATGTAATGAATCTCATCCGATTTATACGAAAAATGTTCGAAATGTAATGAATCTCATCCGGTTTATATGAAAATCCACAGTGTTTATATGAATTTCGTTCGGCTCCTTCAACTAAATGTATGCGTCCAGTGTGGCCGACTCCCATATCCATGTCCGTGACTGATTCTTTTGTCCATGGACGGATGTCGGAGAAAATTTGCGATTGAGTGGTGGAGATGCCTTACTTGGAGCATCTACAACCGGACCTCTCAAACCTGCCTCATACGCCCGGGCGGGCTGTCAGGCCAAGATTTTTTGACCAAGACGGAGGCCTTAAACGAGCCTCAAACGCCCAGGCTGACCGGCACCTCCCATATCCAGCCCAAATATGGGGCGGATATTGGGGTGCCCGGGCATGCTCGGGTATGCCCGCCACGTCGGCTTGACAGCGTGGCCCCACACGGAAATGCCCGGAAACCCGACGGTCCGACAGATGCCGCGTCCGTCGCTGCGGTATGAACACCGCGTAGTGCCGCTCCGGCTCGCCGCCCAAGACGAAATCTGGCTATTTAAGCCGGCCGGCATCTTGCAACCCTAACCCACCCTCCATCTCCGCGCCGCCAGTCCGAGCCCATCCATCTCCTCCCTCTCCTGCTCCGGCGCTCTGCCCACGCTCCGGCACTCCGCCATGGTTCAGAGCAAGATCACCTACTATGTCGTGCTGACGCCGGAGCGCCGCTACGAGATCCAGCAGCAGATCCGGGCGAGGGAAGCCGCGTTGTCGGGCGGCCTCCGGACTCGCCGGAGCCGGAGGAGGAGGAGGAGGAGGAGCCGGGGGAAGAGGAGGAGGAGAAGATGGCTTCGATGGAGGTGGAGGAGGCGGAGGAGCTGGACCAGCAGGTGCCAGCCTTCAACATGAAGCAGGCAAAGGCAGAGTTCGCCGTCGCCCAGTCCGACGAGATGGCCGAGCAGCAGGCCATCCTGGAGTCCATCCAGGATGAGGCATATGTGAAGGCCAACCGGACGTTCCTCTAGAGGGAGCAGGCGGAGTTCAACGCGCTCTTCGCCGAGCTCGACGCGGAGATTGCGAAGGAGGCCGGAGCGGAGCAGCCGGAGCTGCAGCTGCCGCCCAATGCTGCCGGAGCCGGGCACAAAGATCGTCGTGATCTCAGACGAGGAATAGCTAGGATCGACGTAGTACATAGGTTCTATTTCCTTTTGCATGCCTTTGTACGGATATAAGAATCGAGCATGAGATGTCCGGATGCAACAAATGAAATTTAAGATATGCCTAATCAGTGCATGCAAACACGTATAGACACATTTGCAGACATTTGAGAGTCCGGATTTGCCATACGTGGTTGTAGATGCTGTTAGGCCAACTCCACCGCGCGACCCTATCCTGTCCGCCCCCGTCCGTTTGGGGTAAAAGGGACAAAAGAGGCGGCCCAACGCGCGGCCTCAAACGAACAAATGTCCGGATTCGGTCCGTTTTCGACCCATCCTCGGCCCAAACTTGCGCTCGGTTTGGGGTGAAACGGACAGCGCGCGGACAGGCGGGACGCGCGCGCTTGTCCTCCCCTGGCCCGCCTGTCGGTGGGAGAAACCAACCCCCCCCCCCACACACACACA
>NC_041393.1:592259358-592271741 GCF_002162155.2 Triticum dicoccoides
AACCCTCCCACGTCCCTCCGGCCGCCCCCTCTCTCTCCCCTCCATGGCCGACGCCCCACCGAGTTCCGGCGGCCTGGCCGTCGACCCACCCGCAAAGGTGAAGAAGAAGGCGCCAAGGAAGCCGTGGTCGAAGTGCACGCTGGAGAAGATCGCCAAGTTGGACGCGGAATCGGCGAAGAGGAGGGAACGGAGAGCAGTCGTCAAGGTCAATGCCGCCGCAGCCAAGTTCGCCGCCCAGCGCGAGGAGCTGGAGGCCGCGCGGCGCAAGGCCGCTGCCGACGAGAAGGAGGACCTCGTCAACAAAGCGCACGCCATCCTCATGCTTGGCATGGGCCGTCCTGCCGGGTTCCCTGCAGCGGCCGTCGGCCCGACGAGCACAGGCTCGTCGGTCGCCCGGCCTACGCACTGCCAGTCGCCGACGTCGCGCACCGCGCCCATGTCGCCCTGCTTCCCTCCGCCAAGGCACGACGGCCAGACCCGTTTCTCGGGGTCGCCGGACGTGTTCGCGCTGTCCACACCGCGCCCCGCGGCCGCCATTGACCTCAACGTCACGCCTGGGTCCAGCAGCGGCGGGCGGCCGTCCGTCGAGATGCTAAGAAAGCAGGCACGGGCACCGTTCACGGGCACCATACCGGCCCCCCGCGTCTTGTTTGACGAAATGCCAACCCAACGCCAGCGGTCGACGACCCCTTCTACAACCGCTACATGAAGGACGTGATCTTCGACGGTGGGCATGGCCGTGCCTACGACCCTGATGAGAACCAAAGTCAGGATGGCCGCGCCGAGTACGTCCCCGATGAAGGTGGGCACGACCGTGCTGACTACGACCGTGGTGACTCGTGGCATGGAGACAGGATAGGGCAACTGTACAGGATGGGGCAACTGGATGCGGCCGCGCGCTGGACGCATGGCCACCGCATCCCAGGACACGCCCGGACACGACCCCATATCCCTACCCAAACACGGACAGAAACCGGACAAAACGGACGTCCGTTTGGAGTCGCGCGGTGGAGTTGGCCTTGCTACCCCAGCAGCGATACCCAACTGGATGGTCGTGAAGCACCCGCGATCCGATCCATGAAGTGGGGTCGACTTGCGAGTGTCATGGCCGGATGGATCCCACTCTATGTTGTTGTTGCAGCACCCGCGACCCCACGCATCAGGCTTCCTTCTCCACCAGACGCGGTCCCATGATAGAAAGGGGATCCATCCAGCCATGACACTCCCCGATGGAAACCATCCTTCGCTGTCGCTCGTACCTCTCCGAATCCGACTCGCTAGTCGTTCCTTTCTCCTGGAGGCCTAACCGCGCCCCCTCCCTAATTTTCCCGTTTGGAATTGAGGCCTAACCAGACGGGGCCGGTGTTCGCAAGAAACGCCGCGCCCGCGAGTCGTTTGTGGAAATGCCGCAGGAGGAAAGCCACTGTATCCTGAGGCGCCGCCACTTAGAGTGGTTCAGAGGATGGTTGTACAAATGCCACACCCAGAGGATGGCTTATTCCGTTCTCCATCGGCTGCTTGCTTAGTCATCTGGTGATCGACAGTGCACTGACACGAGACAATATTCTGATGAAGCAACATTGAGCCTATGAGCTGTATCGACGGAATGCTCTCTGCATCACAGGCGTTTGAGGAAATGTTGCAGGACGAGATCTGGGGTTTTGAAGGTTCTGGGACTCTGTCTGGTGCATTCATGAACATACAATCTTGCAATTTTTCCTTGTATGTTCGATGTCACATTGTGAAAACCTATACGACACATTCTACCTGACAGCTATCTCACAACTATTGGACATGCTCTCAGTGGAGCCAAAAGTAAAGATGTGGGCCCATCAGGGGGGACTTTCCTGGCAAACTCCCGCTGCCATATTCAAAATGAAGATGAAAGGTCAGCGGAAACTTCCTGGAAGTTTCGAGATTGTGTCTCTTTTTGTTCTCAAGTGGTCACCCTTTTCTGTGAATCAACGCTTCCATGTGGCCGTCACATCATGGGAAGTTTCTTGGGGAGACTCACCCAGATGTTAACACTTGAGTTTGAAAATTTTCTCATCTACAGGCCCCGCAGGAAGCCCCTTAGGAATCATATATAAGCTAGTGATATACTAGCTGTTGTGTTTTCCCACAAAATCTTTCTCAGACTTGCAGCCTCTCACAAGTTAAAGTACATGTTCTGGCTAGCTATTGAGTCCTTATTTTCTGGAGGTGTTCTTCGCAGTTCTTAGAGGAGATGGCAACATGGAATGGTGTAGGTCAAGTGGCCAGTGTTGCGCAACTAGCAGGGATAGATGCATATGGGCTGATCAAGATGATTGTGGAGGCAGTGCAGACCGTTAGGAGGAACAAGGAGACCTGCCAAAAGCTCGCGCGACGCGTCAAGATGATAGGTGACCTTCTGCAGGAGCTTCATGAGGCACAACTGATGCAACACCGAGATACGAGGAACCCAGTGGATCAGCTGGAGGAGACACTTCAGCGAGCTTTTATGCTTATCACAACCTGCCAGGACAGCAGCTTCATGTATCACTGCTTCACCGGAGGTAATCAGGCTTGCCAGTTACGTGAGGTGGAGAATGATATCGCCTTCTACCTCCAGATTTTCCCCCTTGTGAGCCATGTTGATACTTCCCGTACCTTGGTGCTGCATTTGAGCAGAGGTCAACCTTCACCTACAGAGGTAATAGCTACACGCAGATAGTCCTAGACTACTGAATTTAATTATATTTATAAAGTGGACTCTTACTCATAAATCATCTATATCACTTCTTTAAATATTATCTGCCAGAGAGAGGGAAACAACTGGTTCCAAGAGGTCGGAGTAAAATTGTTTATGTACTAGTTCTAGATGGATGACCATTAATTTAAGAATTACAGTTGTAATCATTAATGAGAAACGGGTCTAATAGAATATTATGTTATCTGATACTATTGGTACTGCTATCATGACCATGGTAATGCAACCGCAAAAGATATCATAAAATCTATTCTGTTACTACTCACTGTTATAACATGTTTCTTAGCAAAAGAGTATCCAGTAGACCAGTACAGAGTAAACACAAGTTTCAGGCAGTGGTTCATTCTCACTGTGATAGCATGTTTCTTTAAACGGTGAAAATACAACTTTAGTGCTGCAGATGCACTAATGTTCATGTGATCTTATTTTCGTTCATCTGTGTTCTCTCCTAGGAGTATGCAGAGGAGGCGCAGATACTAAAAGATGATTCAGGCCATGCAACTTCACCTAGGTACAGTATGAATCAAAATTTACTATATTTCTTAGATATCATGGCATAAACAGTCATCCATGTGCCCATGTGTATGTACTGAAATCTCAGTAAACAGCTATCAAGATAAATCAAACCAATTCATTGCGATGCACATCGTGCATGTGCTTGCTGAAGTCAAAATGTTACAGAACTGGTTTATTCTTCATCATTCACTCAAAGTACAAACATGTTTTTAACAAATAAGTATTTAGCTGCTTAATGTACATCTTCTCGAAATTATTAACTGAACCGATACTAATATTTGGTCAAATAGAAGTATGGCCAACTGGTAATTGTTTTGATTTTTTGTAAGACCTTCCCACAAAATGCAGACTTCAGTACTGTAAATTTCAGATGCAAGTGCAACTGATCCAAACCAGAAAAGTAGTTTATCCTGTCTTTCTCCTGTAGAATATCATATAAGCCTTATTAATTGGAGTCTTGCTATTTTATTAATCGCCTAAACACATGAATGTTTATACCCAGAAGATTACATTTTATTTTTTGGTGCACCGGGTTACAATTTCAGGATTGAAGCCACAGCTGAGACACTTGAATCAAGACTTCAGGGAGTAAACAGGAATTTGCCAGGTAATAAGGAACAATTTACAAGTAATTACATTAATTAGTTACATGATTTAGGCCTTCTCCAAACAAACGTCCTATATTACACCACATAATTCTGCCTTTTTTGGTTTGGTCTCATAATTTGCTTTGTTTTTGAGAAAATGAGAAGTGTAGGGGAGGGCCTACTCAAAATAATCTTGTTTTGGTAATGTAGGTAATAATTGGAAACACATGCTTTTATTAAGTGTTATTATTGTAAATGAAGTTTGTACTTGTTCATGTCTATTCCCTCTACTCCACTCTAAACAAAGCATAGCTCATGCTAACTTAAGTATCAGCTCGTCTCTGTTTAAACACCAAGCAATATGGAAAGTTTGACCTTTTCTTACATTATGCTTCTACATTTCCCTGTAGGTCATAGGAAAGTATATACAATAATACAAGTAAAGATAGACTCGCCATTTGTACTTGTAAGGAGAATTTAAATTAGACGCATCAATTAAGGAGATTGTAAGATCCAAGAGAATAGTAGAGGAGAATGACCCTGATTTAACGTGTCTGTGTCAGTCTTGGGTAACTAAATCTCTTGACATGCCTTTGCAGAAGACCGATTAGTTTTTAATTTCGTTTGAAAGTTTATGGGCTTTGATAGGAATCAGTACTTCCCTACAAACTGGCAGGAACCGTTGCAAAACTGATAATGACAACCTTCCGGTTCGTGAACTGCAATAGTTTCCTGAAAATTGTGGGTGTGCTTTATTATGTATCTTCACCTGGATCCCATGCCAAGTGTATTCTTCTTGCAGTGAGCCATTGACTGTGTAACTCTTTTGTGCCATCCGTAAAATACAGATGCAGCCATTTTATCTTCAGGAAAATATTACTTCTTTATTGATGATAGCCATACCTTATTTACAAACTAGTAATACGCATGTATTTCCTTTTAAATACTTTCTAATATGTACCATAATTCATAATTAATAACAGGAAGCAATATTTTCTATGGATCACAAAAAAGCAAGGTTAAACGGCTTGCTGTGGGCAAGGACATACTTGTAAAACTATTCTGTGCTGCAAGACGTTCAAGATTATTGCTGTTCAATCTTTCTCAGGTCGAAAGGTATACAGAAAATTTCAAATGGGATAATGTGGTTGGATGTGGTGCTTTTGGCTATGTTTACAAGGTATTTATGAAATAGCCTTAATTATTCTACAGTTATTTCTTTTGTAGCTAGTTCAAGTATAATACACATATTATTAAGCTACTATCCTCAACTAAATGATGCAAGGAAATAATAAAAATCTGAACGTGCCTTTCGTTCCACAGTAAGTTATTTTTATCGCAAGCCTAAATCTGTATAAATTATATCCGATCATGTGCTAAGATTAGGTTCAGTTTTGGTTTCCTATGTAGATTTGTAACAGATTATGTACTAAGACTATATTCAGTTTTGGTTTCTTATTCTGCAAGTACATGAGTCTTGATATCCCTTAAAAATGGGTCTTCAGATCTGCTATGCTTAGTGAAAAGAGGGCTTAGACACACTTATCTTTCTGTGTCCACAACAAAAAAGTTGATATCTGTTCTTTAAACTTGATATTGAGGTTTCAGGGAAAACTACCTAGCAGTATTGAGATTGCGGTCAAAAGATTTGCAACATCATCAACTCAAGGTTCAGCAGAATTCTCTGCTGAGATTGAAACAATTGCAAATCTTCAACATAGAAATGTAATAAGGCTACTTGGGTTTTGCATTCAAAGAGAAAAGGACTTTCTGGGATTTCAGATTCAGCAGGAAGAGATGATTTTAGTTTACGAATACATGCCAAATAAGAGCTTGGCCTCTTTTCTCTACAGCTGTATGCACTTAGACTTCAATTTTAGATCTTCTGTTGAGCTCCGAAAGAAAATTTTCGTTACCATTATGAAAGTGGCATTCTGTTTGATCATTTTGTTTCAGATACAAAGACGGGAGAATCACTTAATTGGTCTAAGCGCCTCGATATAATTGAAGGGATAGCTCGGGGTCTTGTTTACCTCCATGACCTATCGTCTCACCAATGTGTTGTCCACATGGATTTGAAAGCCAATAATATATTGTTAGATTATGAAATGAACCCTAAGATTTCTGATTTTGGGATGGCTAGGATATTACCTTCTAGCGGGACTGAAGAGACTTCGGACACTGCTAAAGGCACAACGTAAGAGTTAACCAAAAAAACCAGCCTTCTTTGATATGAAGCTCCTTTATTCCCTTTATTTGTCTGTGCTAATATGTCAATTCCGTATTAATCTTGCAGTGGTTATATGGATCCAGAATATATCAGGTCTGGGAAATTCTCAGCGAAGTCTGATGTGTATAGCTTCGGCATCATGATTCTTGAGATCGTAAGTCGAAAGAAATGTCTTTCTTTATTATCCAATGGAGATATGATGGATCTACCGACGCGTGTGAGTACAAACCTTTTACCCTTTGCTAAAATTGTCAAAATGATTTCTCATCTTACGTTTGTACTTTGTAGTAAAAGCATTCTTGTTGCTGGTTAGAATTTTATGATGAATCTCTCTTTTTTAGGGGGTGAATTTTGGGAACCATGTCACTAAAATTGGCAAAGAAAGAAAGATTTAGAGCAAGGTGTAAAATGAATGAATGTGTAGAGATTCATGTGCAAATCGTTTAAATCATATTAATTCCACTACATTAGTTTATTGCGAGAAATTTATTTATGCACCATCTGCCATCCTTATATTGGATTGGGAAAGTTGTATATGAGCTCCGATGCCGCTACGCCCTCATGTCGGATTCTACTTTCCGCATGAATGATGATGAGAGTTTTTTTCAGGTCTGGGAGCTATGGAAAGCAGGAAAGCCCCACGAGCTTGCTGATGTATCATCGCCAAGTAATGACCAACAAACGGCTCAGATCATCAGATGCATTCATGTGGCACTGCTGTGTATTCAAGACTGTCCGATGCACCGGCCTACCATGTTGGATGTGCTTCTGATGCTACGCAGCGAGAGCTTCGCCAGCTTACCTACACCTAGCGTGCCAGTCCACCACACAGATGAGCATCAAGCTGAAGCCCTGACGCTCGAGGGGTTCTGGGAGGTGAACGTACCATTACAACCTGTTCAGGAGATGGTCACTTCGTAGTGCAGAGAATTGCTGATAATCTCTGCACGCATTTGCAGGACTATCTTATTAATTGTACTGCCACTAGCTCGTCAATAGCCGGACCAATATTGGTGCTCTGTGCCTTACAAGAAGTGGTGCCTGAATGTAGCCTGAAATTCATACGATTTATTTGCCTGACCAGGCAGGCCGAGGGACATGTTTGGTTCGTGGCCTTTGCCTGAGGAGAAACCGTAAAGTTCAAACCCGTGTTGTGGACGAGTTAACAGAAAAAGGAATAGTTTGCTTTCATCAAGCCAAGCAAATCACATGCCATGGGCCTTTTATAGTACTCCACTAGTAAAGTAAATAAAGTGGAAGACGAAGTTGCTAACACTCCCTTAAGCCGATCTACATTTATCATTTTGGCTTTATATTCTAAATGCATTATCATTTTAGATTTATATTCTAAATGCATTATCAAAGATGTAGTCCAATTTCTCAAGATAACTTATTTTTTACCATTAGTTACTTTACTAGCAGTAGATTTTTTTGACCATTAGATCTGCATCAAGAACTACTCCCTTTGTAGCTTAATATATGTTTTTAAACATGAAAATTTCTTATGACAGAAACAGGAAAATAAACAAGTAATTATTGGTCAGAATCAACTAAAAAATACTGGCAGAATCTTAAAAAAAATTGAACTGGCAGAATCTTTTATAAAAAACATATCAAAATGAGTCTCTCATTTTTGGCAGAGGGAGACATGAAAAGATGGATACAACCCACCTCATCTGATCACTTTTTTTTAACACCCTCATCTGCACTTCTTAACTTGCCTGTGGGCACGCTTAAGTTTCTCCCCATCCACACTTTTTTGTACTATAAGCCAGCAGGATCTGCCTCCTCCACCATCAAAGACTTTGGCTGATGCACCCATAAATTACCACTCGATGATAAATAACCCCTACGGATATGTCTGTTGTGATACCAACCTCTCTCATGCAATGGGTACACACACATGCAGAAAAATCTTCCGTGCACGATTGTGTATCCAGAAAGTTGCATACAATGTAAATGCAAGTGAATACCCCAACAACTTTGGTCGTGCAATATATATACTACTCCATCCACGGCCGAGGAAACCATCCAGCTGCATGATATCCTTTACCCACACATTGACAATACCATATAGTTTGGAGTTTCCGTACAAGAAATAGGTGGCAGTCCACTATACCATGGAAAGGATGAAAAGAAGACAGAAAAAAAAACATATATCATGTGTAAGAGGGAATAGTAGGCACCAGGAAAGGAACCACCACTGCTTGACCTAGCTCGCAACATTCTGCATATTTTGGGTTCTCTCATTGATTTTCTAAGTGTCAGTGTGTGGTCTCTAACTCGTGCCTCGGCTATAAAATGGGCCAAGGGGTATCCTTGTGTGGGGCTGGTAGGAGGAGTAAATGTATCAACGACGGTTGTAACCACAAAGGGATTGAGGTTGTAGATGAATGAACTCTGAAACTTTCCCACCTCGTGTTCTCCTGTTCCTCTTCTCATTCTCTGATTCCACACCCAATTTTTTTTCACACTTCCTTTGTTGTAATCCTACCATTCCATTAAGGAATTTAGTTCTTTTTGAAGATTAGGAAAGATCCGAAATAGGCTGAAATAAATAATAATTGTTCCAATATTAATTGTTCCGAGAGAACCTTGTACTAATTAAGATAAGAGTTGGCCATTGAGATCGTAAGTCGAAAGAAATGTCTTTCTTTATTATCCAATGGAAATATGATGGATCTACATACGCGTGTGAGTACACACCTTTACCCTTTGCTAAAATACTACTCCCTCCGTCCCAAAATAAGTGTCTCGAACTTAGTACAACTTTATACTAAAGTTAGTACAAAGTTGAGACAATTATTTTGGGACGGAAGTATAAAGTTAGTACAAAGTTTGAGACACTTATTTTGGGACGGAGGGAGTAGTAAAAATGATTTCTCTCCTAAAAGCATTCTTGTTGCTGGTTAGGAATGTCTCTTTTGTGGTTCAAATTTTGGGAACCATGTCACTAAAAATGCAAAGGAAGAAAAATTTAGAGCAAGGTGCAAAATTAATGACTGCTAGAGATTCACGTGCAAAGCAGTTAAGTATATTAATTCCGCCATGGCATATGAAACTTATTTATGGTGAGAAATCTATGTATGCACCATCTGTCATCCACATATTGTGTACTCCCTCCGTTCGGAATTACTTGTCGCAGAAATGGATGTATTTAGATGTATTTTAGTTCTACATACATTCATTTTCGAGACAAGTAATTCCGAACGGAGGGAGTGCTATTTTCCAGTTTATATATCTTTGCAGTGTGATTGACCAAATTTCCCCTTGAAGGATTCATATTCAGTTGCCCAGATGAGTAATGATGAGAGTTCTTTCAGGCCTGGGAGCTATGGAAAGCAGGAAAGACCCACGAGCTTCTTGATGCATCATCATCATCACCATGTAATGAGCAACAAACAGCTCAGATCATCAGATGCGTTCATGTGGCGCTGCTGTGCATTCAAGACTGTCCGATGCGTTCATGTTGGATGTGCTTCTGATGCTACACAGCGAGAGCTTTGCCAGCTTACCTGAACCTAGCGTGTCAGTAAACCACGTAAATGAGCATCTAGCTGATGCCATGACGCTGGAGGGGTTCTGGGAGGTGAACTTACCATTACAACCTGTTCAGGAGATGGTCACTTCATAGTGCAGAGAGTTGCTGATAATCTCTGCACGCATTTGCAGGACTATCTTTTATTCTAATTGTACTGCCACTAGCTCGTCAATAGCCGGACTAATATTCGTGCTCTGTGTCTTACAAGAAGTGGTGCCTGAATGTAGCCTGAAATTCATACGATTTGTTTGCCTGACCAGGCAGGGCGAGGGACATGTTTTGGCTGGTGGCCATTGCCTGAGGAGAAAACGTAAAGTTTGAACCCGTGTTGTAGTTGAGTAGACATGAAAAGGAATAGTTTGCTTTCATCAAGCCAAGCAAATCACAGGCCATGGGGCTTTTATAGTACTCCAGTAGTTAAGTAAATAAACTGGAAGTCGAAGTTGCTAACACTCATGTTAGTTTTCTATTCTATATGCATTATCAAAGACGTAGTTCAATTTCTCAAGATAACTTTTTTTTACCATTAGTTACTTTATTAGTAGTAGATTTAATTGACATAATTTTTTTGACCATTAGATTTGCATCAAAAACTACTCCCTGTGTAAGTTCTGTCCCAAAAAGGTTGTCGCTCAAATGGATGTGACGGAGGAAGTATATGATGGTTTTAAACAGGAAAATTTCTTATGACATGAACAGGAAAACAAACAAGTAATTATTGGTCAGAATCAACTTAAAAAATATTGGTCAGAATCTTATATTAAAAACATATCAAAATGAGTCTCTCATTTTTGGCAGAGGGAGTAACACGAAAACATGTATACAACCCACCTCATCTGATTACTTCTTAACTTGCTCGTGGGCATGCTTAAGTTTCTCCCCATCCACACTTTTTTGTACTATAAGCCAGCACGTCTGCCTGCTCCTCCATCAAAGACTTTGGCTGATGCACCCATAAAATACGAGTCGATGATAAATAACCCTTTTTTTTGCGAGAGAAATTTTCAATCTATTCATCAATCATGGCAGTATAGAGAACATAAGAGGTAATAAAAATTATAACTAGGTCTATGGACCACCTAGCGACGACTACAAGCACTGGAGCGAGCCGAAGGCGCGCCGCCGTCATCATCCCTCCATCACCGGAGCCGGGCAAACCTTGTTGTAGTAGACAGTCGGGAAGTCGTCGTGCTAAGGCCCCAAAGGACCAACACACCGGAGCAGCAACCATCGCCGATGAAGAGAGTTGTAGATTGGAAAAATCAAACCTGGAACCACACGAACGAAGACAAACAAAAACTGGATCCAAAGAGATCCGCCGAAAACCAGCATCGACCGAATCCCATGAGATCCGACGGAGACACACCTCCACACATCCTCCGACAACGCTATTCGCACCATCGGGACGGAGATAGGACGTGGGAGACATTATTGCTACGGAAGGACATCGCCGCCGCCAAACAGCCCCAACCAAGACGTTCAACCTAGCAAAAACAAGAACGGGGTCCCTCCCGCCGGCGGGGGGCCGAGATCCTCCGCGCCTCCATAGGCCAAAGGCCATCGGAGGTGGGGCGGATCCGCGGCGGCGCCGACGGGAGGAGGAAGGAACTTGAAGACTTGAAGGTGTTTGTCACTTGACGATATCTCAACTTGGCGCCGACTATTGTCGGATTGCCCTACCACCGATGATAAATAACTCGGTTATGAATGTTGTGATACCGGCCTCTCTCATGCAATGGGGACCCACACACATGCAGAAAAATCTTCCGTGCACGATTTTGTATCTAGAAAGTTGCATAGAATGTAAATGCAATTGAATACTCCCACAACTTTGGCCGTGCAATATATATACAACTTCACCCACGACGGAGGAAATAATCCACACATTGACAATACCCTATGTTTGGAGTTTTGGTACAATAAATAGGTGTCAGTCCACATATGATGGGAAGGATGAATAGAAAACAGAAACACATATATCATGTGTAAGAGGGAATAGTAGGCAGCAGGAAAGGAACCACCACCGCTTGACCAAGCTCGCAACATTCTCCATCTTTGGTTTCTCTCATTGATTTCTAAGTGCAACACCCTCTATATGGGTTGCCAGCATCTGGTCTCTAACCAGTGCCAGAGTTCGAGCGGTATCATTGTGTGGGGCTGCTAGGAAGAGTATATGTATCACGGTTGTAAGGGCATCTACAGTCGGACTGCACAAATTTGATCTCTTAAGCGCCCGCGGACGCGCCCGGTCGTCCGTTTTGGCCCATTATATTTCCTCTCATTTGTTCACATCCCTCATAATCATCTTCCTCACATGTCAACAAACAGCTTATGTGCGTCGTCCACGGCGACTCATCGCTTCCTTGCGCACCAGCAGCAGCGAAGTTGGATCAAATCCTTCGATTGATTACAAGCAATGGCACACAACCATCAAGCGCACTAGCTAGCTTATCAACGAAGCTAGTCACCCTTCGCTGAACGCACCACGGGCACGGGCGCGAGCGGCCTTGGCCAACACACGCGGCAGCGCTTGGCCAAGCACACACGCGGCGACCAACTCGAGGTCAGCACGCATGCATGCGGCGGCGGCGACGACTGCGCACGGCCATCACGCCGCACCGGCCAACTTGTTGCGTGCACAGCCACTCAGCCAGGCCGGCTCCACGCACGGCCAGCCCGGCTCCGCGCACGGCTAGCACGCCCGCGCGGCCCGCGGCTGCGCACACTAGCAGAGCAGCCCTGCCCCAGCGAGCACAGCGGTCACGGCAGCTGCGAGCT
>NC_041393.1:592272006-592310842 GCF_002162155.2 Triticum dicoccoides
CTGGTGCGGCACGGTAGCGCCGGCGCGCACGACCCAGACAATGCCCAGACACAACACAGACACTGCCCATACACTACCCAGACGCGAGCACGGCGGCCTGCACGCACGGACGCGAGGACCGCAGCCCGCACGCGGCTGCAGCGACGGCGGCCTGCACGCATGGACTTGAGCACGGTGGCCAGCTCGAGCGCGGATAGCACGGCGGTCAGTACGCGAGCTGCGGGCGGCGAGGCGCAGGCACATCAGCCATGCCGTGCTCCGGCACGGGCGCAGCGCGGCAGCCATAGGAGACCGCGAGCAGCCTCGGCCAGCTCGTGTAGGCGGTGCGGCCGTGCGGGCGAGCTCCGGCGTTTCCTTCCGATGCGGGCATGATGGCGCAGTTGCAGCAACGGTTTTCTAGCCAAGTCGCTGCACGTGGGACCATGTGGGCATCTAGCGGGCTGTCCGGGCGTGACCGGCGTCCTCCTATTACCCCCAGATTTGAGACGAGTTTGAGATACGCCGGTCAGTCCGGATGTTTAGGATGGAAAAGAGGGGTTCGGTTGTCCGCTTTTTTTTATCGGGACTGACCAAGCGGACGGATGGAAAAGAGGGGTTCGGTTGAATCCGCCTTTTCTTATCGGACTGACCAAGCGGGCGTTTTAGACGTTTGAGGAGGAAGTAGAGGGTCCGGCTATAGATGCTCTAACCCCCAAAGGCCCCCTTTGTATACTGTAGCATTACTATGGTATTTTCGCTGCATTTAACAAAGGCTTTGCACCTCATTCCCCGGGCCTGGCCCTCCGAGCCTGGGGCCTAGATCCGCCACTGCCTAAGGGACTTAGGTTGTAGATGAATGAACTCTAAAACTATCAAGGTACTAAGCTAATTTGCCTGATCTCAACCCATCCGACGATTAGGTTGCGATAATTTGATAATCAGAGCCAACAAAATCCACACAAAAGAAAATCACCACTCCACTCCCCGCCTACGACCTGTTCGACGAAACATCCATGAAAGAGTATCACGTGCACATTGTGCTCACTACTTGCGGAGTATACAACAACGTTCTGGGAGCGTCTGCACCTCTGTTGCTTCTCAACCCCAACCTAAGCATCAAGGGCTTGTGTGAAGAAAGCTAAGATGCAGCGCGTCCGCGATCTCCATCAAGCATCAGCAGCGCTTCGTCCCTTGCCCGGATAAGGGAGGATGAAATTGTGCAGGAGGCGGCGATGTCTGCGGACGCACTCATAAATAGACCATACGTCTAAATAGATCATGGTCTGACAAGCTGTTCGAGTATACACTCTAGGAGTGCTTTCTAAATAATTGTTTAAGGGAGAGCTGCTTGTCACCGACAAAATAGAAGGTTTACTATGTACTAGAGGAAAATTGCTGATTACTCCCTTTGTCTTAAATTTGTCTAAATACAGACGTATCTAGTTACATTTTAGTGTTAGATACATCCGTATCTTAAGACAAGAAATTTTGGACGGAGGGGAGTACCATTTTGTAATTTGGACGGGATTATTACAAAACCATTGAGTTTCTAGTAACGCTGATATTTCAGTAACACTCAAAGATGAAAGCTTGGAAACTCCTCTCTAAGACTCTAACTACTGAATTAACAGGGCTTGCAAGTGTTCAGTCGAGCTGAAGATTGAAGCGAGAAAGCGCTCAGTCAAGCTACACACGAAGAGAAGTCCACCATTAGGCTTACTGATCCAGAGAAAACAAGATATTCAGGTGTTCGCTCCAGGAGAGCTGCTATTACGTCAGTAATGAAGAAATAGCAGGTTTGCAGAGTATGTACTCTGTACTAGAGCAGGAAGAGGAACAGTGGCTGACAGTGAATAAGGGGATCAAGTGTTGGTGTATTTTCAAGTGCATTTGGACTTTAGATAGTAGGATAGTTATTTTTAGGTACCCCCAGTTTTCAGTAAGAACACTCCTGTTAGTTTTCAGAAAGATGAGACTACTAGCTGCAGCTTGCAGGCATTCTGTTGAAGCTTGACGCCTCTAATGCAAAACAGATCGGAGAATCTCAATCCGGAGCACCTGTCACCAGCAGCCCGCCTTGGCGCGGTGGCGAGGGGTCGGAACTGGGAAGAGGGCGATGTCGACGGCATCGGCAGGAACTGGGACGGGGCTGACAATGCACTAGCCCGACGGCGCTCTAGCTCACGGCGGAAGGCAAGCGGGGAATGCGAGGAAGGACGTCTTGCCGCCGTCGGGGAGGCGGTCGGCGATGCCTCTGTCAGTGCGCCCCTTGAATGCGATGCAGCCTCCCCTGCAGCACGTGGTACGGGAGCTAGCGCAGCTTGTCGCCGCCGGGGAGCACGAGCTCCATCGAAGCCGCGGCCATCTCGTCCATCGAGTCGCCAGAGAGGAATGCGGAGAGACGGAGGGGGAACGGGGAAGACGACGATACTGACGACGGGGCTCCACTAATTGCGAATTTCCACTTGTCATGGTGGGTGTATTGCGGATTTTTAAAATTAGAAAAGTTCAAAATTTTGATACATATAAATACGGAAAAACATTTTTGTTAATGAGCATTTCTGTCACCATGGCTTTTTGTTAATACGGAATTTTTTTTTTGATACATATCGATGCACCCAACCTTGTCATGGTGGCGAGGATCCATGCTGGCAATCTAGATGTGGCAATTACTTAGAGGTCGAGATGGAGCAAGGACATGGCTGCAAAGGCGGCGAGTCCACCTAGATGGCCAGTACTGCCATGGCCCTCCGACATTTGAGATAACCGCGAGCAACATGGTGTTGCCGTGAGGCATCACATTCTAGAGTGCTCACATTGCTCGCAGTGGCAGAGACAGGGGGGGACCAGCAGGGGCCCTGCATATTTTCTGATGAACAGTGCAAAATTAGTGATGTTTTGCTACTAAATTGATGCTTTGGCCCTCCCCAATCAGTATTAAGAGCACTTGGCCCCCCTAATAGAATTTTTCTGGCTCCGCCACTGATTCCTCGTAAGTGTTCTCTTCTTGATATCTCCAGCTCCGGCTCAGCTGCGGCCCGCCCCGGCGCGCTCTGTCCAGGGGGGAGGGGGGGCATGAGCTCAAGCCCTGGTGCGGCATGGTAGCGCCGGCGGGCACGACCTAGACAATGCCCAGACACAACACAGACACTGCCCATACACTACCCAGACGCGAGCACGGCGGCCTGCACGCACGGACGCGAGGACGGCAGCCCGCACGCGGCTGCAGCGACGGCGGCCTGCACGCATGGACTTGAGCACGGTGGCCAGCTCGAGCGCGGATAGCACGGCGGTCAGTACGCGAGCTGCGGGCGGCGAGGCGCAGGCACATCAGCCATGCCGTGCTCCGGCACGGGCGCAGCGCGGCAGCCATAGGAGACCGCGAGCAGCCTCGGCCAGCTCGTGTAGGCGGTGCGGCCGTGCGGGCGAGCTCCGGCGTTTCCTTCCGATGCGGGCATGATGGCGCAGTTGCAGCAACGGTTTTCTAGCCAAGTCGCTGCACGTGAGACCATGTGAGCATCTAGCGGGCTGTCCGGGCGTGACCGGCGTCCTCATATTACCCCCAGATTTGAGACGAGTTTGAGTCCGGATGTTTAGGATGGAAAAGAGGGGTTCGGTTGTCCGCTTTTTTTTATCGGGACTGACCAAGCGGACGGATGGAAAAGAGGGGTCCGGTTGAATCCGCCTTTTTTTATCGGGACTGACCAAGCGGGCGTTTTAGACGTTTGAGGAGGAAGTAGAGGGTCCGGCTATAGATGCTCTAACCCCCAAAGGCCCCCTTTGTATACTGTAGCATTACTATGGTATTTTCGCTGCATTATACAAAGGCTTTGCACCTCATTCCCCGGGCCTGGCCCTCCGAGCCTGGGGCCTAGATCCGCCACTGCCTAAGGGACTTAGGTTGTAGATGAATGAACTCTAAAACTATCAAGGTACTAAGCTAATTTGCCTGATCTCAACCCATCCGACGATCAGGTTGCGATAAATTGATAATCAGAGCCAACAAAATCCACACAAAAGAAAATCACCACTCCACTCCCCGCCTACCACCTGTTCGACGAAACATCCATGAAAGAGTATCACGTGCACATTGTGCTCACTACTTGCGGAGTATACAACAACGTTCTGGGAGCGTCTGCACCTCTGTTGCTTCTCAACCCCAACCTAAGCATCAAGAGCTTGTGTGAAGAAAGCTAAGATGCAGCGCGTCCGCGATCTCCATCAAGCATCAGCAGCGCTTCGTCCCTTGCCCGGATAAGGGAGGATGAAATTGTGCAGGAGGCGGCGATGTCTGCGGACGCACTCATAAATAGACCATACGTCTAAATAGATCATGGTCTGACAAGCTGTTCGAGTATACACTCTAGGAGTGCTTTCTAAATAATTGTTTAAGGGAGAGCTGCTTGTCACCGACAAAATAGAAGGTTTACTATGTACTAGAGGAAAATTGCTGATTACTCCCTTTGTCTTAAATTTGTCTAAATACAGACGTATCTAGTTACATTTTAGTGTTAGATACATCCGTATCTTAAGACAAGAAATTTTGGACGGAGGGGAGTACCATTTTGTAATTTGGACGGGATTATTACAAAACCATTGAGTTTCTAGTAACGCTGATATTTCAGTAACACTCAAAGATGAAAGCTTGGAAACTCCTCTCTAAGACTCTAACTACTGAATTAACAGGGCTTGCAAGTGTTCAGTCGAGCTGAAGATTGAAGCGAGAAAGCGCTCAGTCAAGCTACACACGAAGAGAAGTCCACCATTAGGCTTACTGATCCAGAGAAAACAAGATATTCAGGTGTTCGCTCCAGGAGAGCTGCTATTACGTCAGTAATGAAGAAATAGCAGGTTTGCAGAGTATGTACTCTGTACTAGAGCAGGAAGAGGAACAGTGGCTGACAGTGAATAAGGGGATCAAGTGTTGGTGTATTTTCAAGTGCATTTGGACTTTAGATAGTAGGATAGTTATTTTTAGGTACCCCCAGTTTTCAGTAAGAACACTCCTGTTAGTTTTCAGAAAGATGAGACTACTAGCTGCAGCTTGCAGGCATTCTGTTGAAGCTTGACGCCTCTAATGCAAAACAGATCGGAGAATCTCAATCCGGAGCACCAGTCACCAGCAGCCCGCCTTGGCGCGGTGGCGAGGGGTCGGAACTGGGAAGAGGGCGATGTCGACGGCATCGGCAGGAACTGGGACGGGGCTGACAATGCACTAGCCCGACGGCGCTCCAGCTCACGGCGGAAGGCAGGCGGGGAATGCGAGGAAGGACGTCTTGCCGCCGTCGGGGAGGCGGTCGGCGATGCCTCTGTCAATGCGCCCCTTGAATGCGATGTAGCCTCCCCTGCAGCACCTGGTACGGGAGCTAGCGCAGCTTGTCGCCGCCGGGGAGCACGAGCTCCATCGAAGCCGCGGCCATCTCGTCCATCGAGTCACCAGAGAGGAATGCGGAGAGACGGAGGGGGAACGGGGAAGACGACGATACTGACAACGGGGCTCCACTAATTGCGAATTTCCACTTGTCATGGTGGGTGTATTGCGGATTTTTAAAATTAGAAAAGTTCAAAATTTTGATACATATAAATACGGAAAAACATTTTTGTTAATGAGCATTTCTGTCACCATGGCTTTTTGTTAATACGGAATTTTTTTTTTGATACATATCGATGCACCCAACCTTGTCATGGTGGCGAGGATCCATGCTGGCAATCTAGATGTGGCAATTACTTAGAGGTCGAGATGGAGCAAGGACATGGCTGCAAAGGCGGCGAGTCCACCTAGATGGCCAGTACTGCCATGGCCCTCCGACATTTGAGATAACCGCGAGCAACATGGTGTTGCCGTGAGGCATCACATTCTAGAGTGCTCACATTGCTCGCAGTGGCAGAGACAGGGGGGGACCAGCAGGGGCCCTGCATATTTTCTGATGAACAGTGCAAAATTAGTGATGTTTTGCTACTAAATTGATGCTTTGGCCCTCCCCAATCAGTATTAAGAGCACTTGGCCCCCCTAATAGAATTTTTCTGGCTCCGCCACTGATTCCTCGTAAGTGTTCTCTTCTTGATATCTCCAGCTCCGGCTCAGCTGCGGCCCGCCCCGGCGCGCTCTGTCCAGGGGGGAGGGGGGGCATGAGCTCAAGCCCTGGTGCGGCATGGTAGCGCCGGCGGGCACGACCTAGACAATGCCCAGACACAACACAGACACTGCCCATACACTACCCAGACGCGAGCACGGCGGCCTGCACGCACGGACGCGAGGACGGCAGCCCGCACGCGGCTGCAGCGACGGCGGCCTGCACGCATGGACTTGAGCACGGTGGCCAGCTCGAGCGCGGATAGCACGGCGGTCAGTACGCGAGCTGCGGGCGGCGAGGCGCAGGCACATCAGCCATGCCGTGCTCCGGCACGGGCGCAGCGCGGCAGCCATAGGAGACCGCGAGCAGCCTCGGCCAGCTCGTGTAGGCGGTGCGGCCGTGCGGGCGAGCTCCGGCGTTTCCTTCCGATGCGGGCATGATGGCGCAGTTGCAGCAACGGTTTTCTAGCCAAGTCGCTGCACGTGAGACCATGTGAGCATCTAGCGGGCTGTCCGGGCGTGACCGGCGTCCTCATATTACCCCCAGATTTGAGACGAGTTTGAGTCCGGATGTTTAGGATGGAAAAGAGGGGTTCGGTTGTCCGCTTTTTTTTATCGGGACTGACCAAGCGGACGGATGGAAAAGAGGGGTCCGGTTGAATCCGCCTTTTTTTATCGGGACTGACCAAGCGGGCGTTTTAGACGTTTGAGGAGGAAGTAGAGGGTCCGGCTATAGATGCTCTAACCCCCAAAGGCCCCCTTTGTATACTGTAGCATTACTATGGTATTTTCGCTGCATTATACAAAGGCTTTGCACCTCATTCCCCGGGCCTGGCCCTCCGAGCCTGGGGCCTAGATCCGCCACTGCCTAAGGGACTTAGGTTGTAGATGAATGAACTCTAAAACTATCAAGGTACTAAGCTAATTTGCCTGATCTCAACCCATCCGACGATCAGGTTGCGATAAATTGATAATCAGAGCCAACAAAATCCACACAAAAGAAAATCACCACTCCACTCCCCGCCTACCACCTGTTCGACGAAACATCCATGAAAGAGTATCACGTGCACATTGTGCTCACTACTTGCGGAGTATACAACAACGTTCTGGGAGCGTCTGCACCTCTGTTGCTTCTCAACCCCAACCTAAGCATCAAGAGCTTGTGTGAAGAAAGCTAAGATGCAGCGCGTCCGCGATCTCCATCAAGCATCAGCAGCGCTTCGTCCCTTGCCCGGATAAGGGAGGATGAAATTGTGCAGGAGGCGGCGATGTCTGCGGACGCACTCATAAATAGACCATACGTCTAAATAGATCATGGTCTGACAAGCTGTTCGAGTATACACTCTAGGAGTGCTTTCTAAATAATTGTTTAAGGGAGAGCTGCTTGTCACCGACAAAATAGAAGGTTTACTATGTACTAGAGGAAAATTGCTGATTACTCCCTTTGTCTTAAATTTGTCTAAATACAGACGTATCTAGTTACATTTTAGTGTTAGATACATCCGTATCTTAAGACAAGAAATTTTGGACGGAGGGGAGTACCATTTTGTAATTTGGACGGGATTATTACAAAACCATTGAGTTTCTAGTAACGCTGATATTTCAGTAACACTCAAAGATGAAAGCTTGGAAACTCCTCTCTAAGACTCTAACTACTGAATTAACAGGGCTTGCAAGTGTTCAGTCGAGCTGAAGATTGAAGCGAGAAAGCGCTCAGTCAAGCTACACACGAAGAGAAGTCCACCATTAGGCTTACTGATCCAGAGAAAACAAGATATTCAGGTGTTCGCTCCAGGAGAGCTGCTATTACGTCAGTAATGAAGAAATAGCAGGTTTGCAGAGTATGTACTCTGTACTAGAGCAGGAAGAGGAACAGTGGCTGACAGTGAATAAGGGGATCAAGTGTTGGTGTATTTTCAAGTGCATTTGGACTTTAGATAGTAGGATAGTTATTTTTAGGTACCCCCAGTTTTCAGTAAGAACACTCCTGTTAGTTTTCAGAAAGATGAGACTACTAGCTGCAGCTTGCAGGCATTCTGTTGAAGCTTGACGCCTCTAATGCAAAACAGATCGGAGAATCTCAATCCGGAGCACCTGTCACCAGCAGCCCGCCTTGGCGCGGTGGCGAGGGGTCGGAACTGGGAAGAGGGCGATGTCGACGGCATCGGCAGGAACTGGGACGGGGCTGACAATGCACTAGCCCGACGGCGCTCTAGCTCACGGCGGAAGGCAAGCGGGGAATGCGAGGAAGGACGTCTTGCCGCCGTCGGGGAGGCGGTCGGCGATGCCTCTGTCAGTGCGCCCCTTGAATGCGATGCAGCCTCCCCTGCAGCACGTGGTACGGGAGCTAGCGCAGCTTGTCGCCGCCGGGGAGCACGAGCTCCATCGAAGCCGCGGCCATCTCGTCCATCGAGTCGCCAGAGAGGAATGCGGAGAGACGGAGGGGGAACGGGGAAGACGACGATACTGACGACGGGGCTCCACTAATTGCGAATTTCCACTTGTCATGGTGGGTGTATTGCGGATTTTTAAAATTAGAAAAGTTCAAAATTTTGATACATATAAATACGGAAAAACATTTTTGTTAATGAGCATTTCTGTCACCATGGCTTTTTGTTAATACGGAATTTTTTTTGATACATATCGATGCACCCAACCTTGTCATGGTGGCGAGGATCCATGCTGGCAATCTAGATGTGGCAATTACTTAGAGGTCGAGATGGAGCGAGGACATGGCTGCAAAGGCGGCGAGTCCACCTAGATGGCCAGTACTGCCATGGCCCTCCGACATTTGAGATAACCGCGAGCAACATGGTGTTGCCGTGAGGCATCACATTCTAGAGTGCTCACATTGCTTGCAGTGGCAGAGACAGGGGGAACCAGCAGGGGCCCTGCATATTTTCTGATGAACAGTGCAAAATTAGTGATGTTTTGCTACTAAATTGATGCTTTGGCCCTCCCCAATCAGTATTAAGAGCACTTGGCCCCCATAATAGAAATTTTCTGGCTCCGCCACTGATTCCTCGTAAGTGTTCTCTTCTTGATATCTCCTATTCTCAAGCTAGCATTGTTTTCTTTAATTTGCATGAAAAGATCAGCATGCATGCTTGTTTCGCTATTTGCACGAGATAATTGATGTCTTGACTCTTGAACACATGTAACTGGATGAAGAGGAATGGAGGGGGAGGGGTTGTGATGGTATGTAGATATTATATTATCTTGCCATAATATAACTTCGGCGCTATACTAGGATGGTTTGTTTGGTAGTTCGGATGTTCTTGTACCTCCTATATGCCACGAACCAAACAATGGATTATCCATTTAGTGATAGGTGCTTTGTCCATAAATTGTGAGATGTCTACCATGACTTTCAACTGTCGAGATCATACCATGTGATTATGGTCTTCAAAAACACTATTGGCATGTACCATATCTATCACAGACCATGGCTGACATATCCTTTCCAATGATACAAATGAGACATATCCGAGGTGGTTTATTTGTTGGATAGGCTTCCAGACAAGACATGTCCTTTTCTCAAACCTCCAAAACTAAAAAACACTTTTGAGGTGAATATTGCAATAGAAATAATCTGAGATGGGTCATGTGTTGCAAAGAAATATTCTAAGACGGGTTTGGGGCAAAATTTTAGTGTTAGCAGAGTGAGTGGGGTTGTATTTTCTGAAATAGAATTTTAGCATCCAACTGTTACAATTTATTGTTCGGGAAAGAGAAGGTATATACGGGCATGATTTTAATTGTGTGTATCATGCATTCGCAAAACAAAAGTTTCAAAATATTCGAATATAGTATACTTTGAATGGGCCACACAATTGATTTTGACTTGTGTGTAAGAAATGGCACTATTATAGGTTGCATTTCTGTCGTCATCTCCTCTATCACCGCTAACGCATCTTGATCTTGTTGTTTGTATACCATGCAAGGTAAATGTCATCCAACATTTTTCTCTGATTATCCTTTCCTTCCCTTTATTATTTCATTTTTTTTGCAAACAGATAAACCGTGTATAAGAGAAAGTTGTTGCATCCCAATCACTTTGAAAAAGATGGTTGTATATTAATGCTTTCTTTCCTGCATTGTTTCTGCTAGCGGTTAATGTAAGAGAAAGGTGTTGAAATGACCGGTAAAGCATGGAGAGAACACACTTAATCGGTGACTATATACAAGAGGGGTGAAATGCATCATTCAACATAGCGGCCGACAAGCGCAACCCATAAATGGTCCATTCTTCCAGGCTATTCCCCGTAGTCAGGTTTGATCCGTTAATTTAGACGATTTGCTTCTTTTCTTAAGTCATCTAGAGGTATATATTAGTCCTAAGCAACAAACTAAAGCTGGGGGTGCTCTTGGTGCATCTCTGGCCCCGGCCGTTGGTTGCCCACAAACACATTTAAGATAAATTGAATGAGACATTTTTGCACACAAAAGGTTTGGATACATAGTGATTGTGGTCAACACAGCTTGTCAGTATTAACTTCGTTTTCCACCATGAACTCCTCATGCATCTACTCGACACATGGAGGCAGAGGCTCCATTGAGACGTGGTCAAAGATAGATGGATACAATTATGAGATTGCCGATTTTCTCAATTACCAAGTTCAAGCCATGTGGTTCTAGTCTTCATGAAACCGACTATGGATGATGGTACTTAAAAGCATGACTAAGGACCAAATTATGTGGATGATAGGCTCACAATAATTATTCATAATCTAGTTATTTTTGGCATAGATGATAGATCTAACGAGTGAAATGTAAGCTTTTAAGATAGTGGTCGATTGGTGATACTCTATCTTTTTTTTCTGTCACTCTGATAAGCATGTACAATGTTTAGCCTGAAGTAGAATATTGACGGTTGGGCAGGGAGCTTTGCATATTTCCGAACAAACAACACAAACAAAAGAGAATCATCCAAAGAAAGTTAAATAAGCATGGGATAGTGACATTTAAAGAACTATTACTCAACCAATACACCGGATGTACTTAAAGTAGCGAATATGAATCTACGAACCCAAAAAATTATATTATTCTACACAGGAGCTTTCGGATCTAGAAAGATTTCGCGCCAATGACTGCACTATCCTTTGACATTTGACTTGAACATACCTCGTGAGGGCAATCCTTTATAACAATCTCTACGCATTCTCCCCCCAATAACTAACCAGAGTTATCTTTATAAAGATAACTAACCTGAGTTATCTTTATCTTTATATTTAACTATAGCATGTCGTTTTGCAATCTACAATAAAGCCACATATGCCTTCAGCCTAAGGATATGGAGCCAAAGTTCATTCCCGACGTCTACTACTCTTAGGTTGACCTTTGTTTTTTCCTTTTTGTTGACGGATTTGGCTAAAGTCTAGTGTACAAGATGGTGAACCTTCAATTACTCTAAACTCTAGTGTATTGAGAGAACTGACTCATCCAGTGATCATACATAAAAAAGATCTTGCATTGCATTTGCCCACAATTCGTGCATGATCAAAAACTGTTGAATGACTCGTGAAGCATGGGGATGTTGTGCATGATCGGATGGTTGTGCTATATATCTTGGTTATCATACAAGGTGTAGTTGTTTAAAACATTTATCTCAAATCAATTTCACATGCTATTTTCTGCACAGAATTATCTTTCATAGTTAATGACCATATTTGGTGCATGAAATAGCCAGTATGAAAGGCTTTGTTGAAATCATGTTTCAAAACCTTAGTTTGTTTGTTTACTCTTTATAGGAAGAAACCAAAGTTTGTTTTTCACTCAACCTAAAAGCTTGTACCAAGTTAAAGTTATAAAACAGATTGCCAGCAATACAACTAGATTTGATAAACCAAACTGGTCCTCGTCAATGATGTTTTAAAATCTTGCTACCAGTATGTTAGTGATCCATTTTACTAAACTATTAAGGAGTGAAATGAGTCTTAGGCCCAGAGGATTTGCATTGTTATTTTTTCCGGAGCAAACTCATATACGATCTATTAATCCTTTCAAGATTCGAAAAACCTTCATACAATCTTCTAACTATTATATACTAAAAGCACAATACAGAGGAGAGTAGCGTTTTGGCACATGGGAGCACACACTCCTGGTTTCTAAAATATGTGTTTCGAACGTATTTTGAAATCTCAAAAATTCCAAACATAAATTTGGCGCGTATATCTCGATATTGTACATGCTCACAAAGTCATTTCGCAAAAAAACCGACAAGTTATGTGTCGCGTTTGAAAAAGACAAAATCTGATGTTAAAAAATACTTTCCACAAGATATCTTTTTGTTTTTTTACACAAGCCACAGAAAATGTCGGTTTTCTCCGAAACTTGGCGTGCACATGTATAATGTCGAGATGTATGTGCCAAATTTCAGTTTGAAATTTTTTCACACTTTAAAATATTTTTTCCGGTGGCAGGAGCGCGTGCTCCCATGTGCCAAAGCGAATTTCCGAATACGGAGGGCAAAGAGAAATATAAGCTAGAAACTCCCACGTTAATCAGAAAATATATCCCTTCATTTGGTGGACCTATATAAATTAAAATGTTGTAAAATGTAGATCTACGTAACAAGGAAAACTTGTGGCCTGCTCGATTTAATGTTCTTTATCGCTCCATGTTATGTTTGAAATTACTAGTTAAGGGTTATCCCTTGAAAAGGCCACTCCCCACCTTCTCAGACGTTGACAATTGATGTACTACATGTGCGTCACTTGTCGCAAACTGGGAGTTCTATTTTTTCGTATATTTGTTTATTCAAACATTTTATTTCTTAATCTGCGTGTCCAAATCCCGAACCATTTCACCGTTAGATTTCTTGCTCGAGATCTTTGATGCTAGATCCGATGTTAATAGGTTTCGTCGAATTTCTATTCATGAAAAATACAGCAAAAACAGAAGAGAAAAACCAGAGTCTGGAAGTACGGTTGCGGTTTTTCACTTCTCCTTTTTCGAGAAGCATAGTTGTGCATCTTGCAAAAGCAAATGTGCGCTTTCACGAGAAGAAAATATGTGCATCGTGTGAAAGCATAGATTATTTTCCCTTGCGAAAGAAAATCTCTGCTTCTCGTGGAACCACACTTTTTCTTTCTCGCGGAAGAAAATTTGTGCTTGCACGGGAGACAAATCCGAGAAACAAACCTGTGCTTTTCGTCGAAGCATAGGATTATTTTGAGAAGCACATCGTGAAAGCAAACCTGTACTTCCACGTGCTTCACATGGAAACACAATTTTTTCCTTTTGAGAAGTAGAATTGTGCTTCTCGCTGAAACAATCTGTGCTTCCACGAAAAGCAAAAATGTGCTTCTCGCGAAAACGTAGCTTCTTTCTTTTTCGGGATGCACTGTAGTGATTTGCAAAAAAAGAATCTCCAAAAGATAGGAAATACCAGGCAAAAACTGAAATGCCGAACACCCCCTCCAAAAAAACCATCTAAATCCTAAAAACGCGTAGAAAAAAATAAAAAACCAAAATACGGACGAAACCCCCAGCATACAATGCGTGGCAGTGGCTCGGCGCGCTCCCATGCCACATAAGTGATCCTTGTGGGAGCCCGGTGAGGAATAACTTTTAGTTAGTTACTCTCTGTTATGCCTCTATCTACTATAAGGACGCAGAGACCTCCGGTTTGACGCCTTACGTGCCAGCTGGCCAATCCAGTGTTCACGCGCCACACTCACGTGGGCCAGCCCAACAACACGCTTTCTGGATCGCTCGCTTGTTCGCCCCATTCGTTGGCTCAGTTGACCATTTGACCGTTGACCAAGACCATGGACTATAGACTTTTCTATAAAAAGTTCACAAAATTTTAAATTTTAAAAAAATTGAAAAAACTACAAGTTTAAAAAATGTTCACAAAATTTAAAAATTGTTTGCTAATTCAAAAAAAAATCACGGATTTGAAAAAGGTTAACGAGTTTAAAACCAATAGTGAGTTTGAACATTTTCATGAATTTGAAAATATTCTGGAGTTTGTAAAAATAATCATGAGTTTGTTTTAAAAGTTCATGAATTTATACAATGAATTCAAAAATAGGTCCATTAATTTATTAGAAGTTGACTATTTTTAAAAGTTCATGTTTTTATAAAATGGAACTTAAAAACAAAAAGAAAAAAGTGACAGAAAGAAAAAAGAAAACAAAAGAAAAACCAAACAAAATCAAACTAAACTGAGTAAAAAAAACAAGAAAATAAACACTAAAATGAAAAAAAAACTGGAGCTTGAAGCTTCCTAATACTACATGGAAGCTTCCATAGACCAGAGAGCTAGCTAGTGTCGGCCGTTAGAAAGGAAGCGCCAGACAGGGGGGTGTGTGCCACATACTACTACCAATAACGAACTACTTGGCGCTATAAGCGCCAAATAAATAGGAATTGGCAAGGACGCAGGGGAACAACTTGCTTCAACTCCTCTCGACATGCCTCTCCTCAAACCCTAGCGCGAGTAGAATGGATATTGTCGCTGATCTAGTTTCGGATCGATCATACCAAGCCTTGATATATGTCGCTACATGGGGGAAGAACTAACCTGATCGCCCGCATCTGTCTGCGGCTACAACGGCTGCTCGATGTGGTATTGTCCATGTGTTCCACGTAGAGATTCGAGGGATGCAACGGAAAGGAAGACACATGCAAAGCCTATACAACATCTGCAACAACATAAGCCAAGCCAGATACTTGCGAGATTCCGAGGTGCCTAACTTTGTGTTGAAGGTTACACTTCTCCTTGCATATATAGCATGTGTCATCGAGCCTAAGTCATTAATATACTAAGGAGAAATAAAAATAAAAAACATCACACACATCATTTGCATCATCTTGTCGAGTTCATAGTGCTTGGCAATGGGACTTATATATGGTAGGTGGCCGTGACCTTTATCTAGCTTGGCGGGGTGACTTACGTCTTGGCGGTGGCATCTCGACTACACCAACTACATCGTCCCTTAGACCTTGTCAAACTCGGTTACATCGCCCCACTGACTTGATTGATCTCGCATATATCTCTAGTTGTCCACGACACAACACGACATCTAAATCGTCCTTGCCATTGTGTGCATTTTTTGCAAATTGGTGTCCTAGTTACCAACTACAAACATTTCCTAGAAGACAAAGCATTACCGGCAGTGGAGAATGACAGGGCACAAACAGCAAGATGACCTCTAAGCGACAGGCTAATGTTGCTCAATTTTGGCTTGACAATTCTCTTGCTATGTGCGAGCTGAGGAAAGGCGAGTGTCTTGCTATTTAAATGTTCTCTTTCGTTTGGGTCGTTCGAGGGGTCTCATTGTACTGGGCCCATATGCATGTGCGAACGAGTCGGGCAATGAAACACAAATAATAGAAACTCTTTTTTTCTACCAAAGGAATAGTGGAGTATTTAACCAAAAACTACCACAATTCATGAAAACGTGCCCAGAAACTACCACTTTACAAATTTGTGCCAAAAACTATCACTTTTTGCCTAATCTTTGACTAAAAACTACCATGTTGCGAAAGTGCCCGATTCGCCTCTTATAAACGCCTTTCTGACAGGTGGGACCCACACGTCATCACCAACCTTCTTCTTCCTCCCCTCCTCTCTCTCTTTGGCATTTCAACAAACACCTCTTGCGCATGGGACGGAAGCAGAGGAGCTCCTAGACACCACTCCCCCTGAGCTCGCTCGCATGCCGCAGTCGGGTAACACCACCGTCGGGCACCATGGCCGCCTTCTTCACTCCCCGGCATTGGTTGCGGACTGGAGATGGCAACGGCGTCGGCGCGGCGGGCGACGTCGTGGCGGTGGAGGTGAGGCAGGAGCAGGCACGCGGGCCACGCGCCACTGCCGCGCTCGCCGGCACTGGACCGAGGGTGGCATGCTCCACGACGTGCCCGTCGACGGCAACCGCAAGAACAGGCGCAACGGCGGTGGCAAGGGTGGCGCCAAGGCCCCCTCCCCCGTCACCACGGAGGTGTCTACTACTGCTACCCAGGGCAGCGGTGCAGGCGCGCCGGCCGGCGCCGTTGACGGGTTCATCCCGGCCGACTTCCTTAAGCAGATGTTGTCCCAGTCGGGGAGCTTCACGGTCGTCGGCGGGGGCAGCGGCTACGGCATCCACCTCGGCGCATGGCAGCAAATGACCGGTGTCCACTGCCGCGCCGCCGCCAGGATAGGCTGCTGCTAGGACGGCGCCGGAGCCGAGGTCTTTCGCGCGGAGGAGGAGGTCTTGGGCACGGCGGCAGCGGCGTGGCGAGTGGCGGCGCGGTGTGCGGCGGAACGGGCGAGCAGCAGCGTGTACAAACAGCGTTGACTAACGATGCCATCACTTACATGTGGGCCAGGCCTGTCATAAGTGCGTTTAAAATGGACGAATGCGCCGATTTACAGACACGGTAGTTTTTAGTCAAAGATTAGGCAAAAAGTGGTAGTTTTTGACACAAATTTGTAAAGTGGTAGTTTCTGGGCACGTTTTCATGAATTGTGGTAGTTTTCTGTTAAATACTCGGAATAGTGAGACTGTCCAGGTCAAGCTAGTACACCCTCTAGTTTCACATAAAGTGAGTTTTGAACATGTCTTTAGTAGGATTTAGACAACACGTAAGGTAATGTTTTAAATACTTAGAAACTGAAAATCATATGATATGTTGTTTATAAATAAATAAAATAATCATATGCTAGGTTTGCCACACAAACGTATAAAACACCCCCTTTTGTGAATATGAAAGAGATAGGGAGTAACATAGAAGAACCCCCAGAGTAGCTCATTATTTATAGAATCGCTATATCCTACTTCCCCCTTCATCATTTAGTTCATTCTCACCCATCAACCACCACAACGCCTACTAAAAGGAGCAACATGCGTTGGTAGAGGAAAACATCAAATTCATGTGAAGACGGTACTGGGTTAAGGGACGGATGAGGGGCGACGGAGGGGGCGACGGGAGGGGCGCCGAGGGCGCCCGACCGGTGAGCACCGGATCGGGGGTCGCGGCTAGGCCTCACGTCGGTGGCCGCTTCTGGGCATTGGCCGGTGCCGACGAGGATGACGCAGACGGGGAAGAGGATCCAGAGGCCACTCCACCAACACCCACTCCATCGGACCTCTTCTGCGAGTTCTTCAATGCGGGATACGACGAGGACGAGGTAGCCTCGACGGTGGATCGGGTCTTGCCGGTGGAGGATCAGGCAAGGGTTGGCCTTCATGCGAGCGAGAGGACGGAGATGGTTAGACGCGTAGTGCATCGGCGAACGGCGGCGACGACACTCCGGCCATGGAAGGGCCCCCTTCCCAAGGTTAGTCTACCAAACCTAACGCTTCTCGATATGATTCATCCGTATTCTTGGATCCAAGTCAAAAGGAAGAAGAGGCCGACCCGTCCGGGAAGTGTGCCGGCGGCGGCCGCGGCGAGATCGCCGGCGAGGCATGCCAGCGAGATCTCGCGGATGAGAGACGATCGTTTGAACGATCTGTTGGGCCGAACGGTCGGTGGGCCGGTTCTGAGTGAGCCGGGCCCTGTACTCCCTGGGCCTACGTCAATCGGGTATGAGGCCCAGATTGAACGCGAGAATACGGCGGTTCAGGTCGAACGTGATTGCCTGATCGACGTACCGCCTCAGAGACATCGGGCGACGGGTCCTAGGGTTTTTCCACGTTCGACGAGGCCGCGCTTTTGTGATCGAGGGGCGAGCCGTGCTCGCCGGATTCCTTCGCTCCGAAGCATGGCGGGCGGAGGACCGCCGCCGGCCAAAACCAGCTGCCAGGTAGGCGCGACTGGCGGCGTCGGGCGCGGAGGTCCGCCGGTGCCGGGTGGTGGCGGACGCGGTGGGGCGCCGGCAGCGCAGGGCGCAGGACGGGGACGTGCTGGCGCGCTGCCCGGTGATAGACGCGTGGCCTCCCCCACGCTGCCCGGCCAGGCGGCTCCGGGAGGGATCGGCTACCGACCTCCACCGCATGGGGGCTTGCCCAGGACCGGCGCTGCAGGACGCGGGATACAGCAGCCGGGGAATCGATCTCCAGGGCCTGCCGGGGGCCGTGGTGACCTTCGGCCGCCGGCACCTCCTCCCGTGGCTGCTGCAGGGCGGGGCAACCCAACGGCGAAGCAACCAGCTATGGGTGGGCAGCTCCGTCCCACGGCAGTTCAGACCGGGGCTAGGCCGCCTCTTTTTGTGGCTAGACAGTCGCACAACGCGGCGGCTCCGGTCCTACAGCAGGCGCAGTTTCAGGACGCTACGGCAGCAGGGGGAGTTTCGGAGGTGCCTCGAGGAAAGTGGGGAGATGATGGGCTTAACGCGTATGGAGACGAACAACACCGGGGGTCCTCGTCCACAGGTGGTGGGAGGGGATATGCTTGGCAGAGTGATGGCTCCACAGAGAGACCCTTCCTGGGGCCGACGGGAGGCTTCGTCGAAGGGGCATCAGGACCGGCTAACAGAAACCGCGGTGGTTTCCGTGGTAACCGTGGCCGGGGTGGTCGCTACCGCCCTAGACAGCATCCTGTGGTTGTGGATCAGACAGCGGTTGATGAGGGCACTCAGGAGATGGCCATAGAGGTGGCTATGGCTACGACTGAGGCGGTTGCCTCGGATGAGGTCGTGTCGGTGGAGGGCTCTGACAGGACCGAGCTGGACCGGGCGGCTAAGTATGCTCGAAAGAAAGAAAAAAATGCTTTGCTATCGGTGTGGAAATAAGGGTCACTTCATTGCTGAGTGTGAGGCGGCCTTATGCGACGGGTGTGGTAAGCCAGATCATGCCTCAGGGGATTGTCCGCTTATGAGAGAGCAGCTACACAATCTCATGATGTATGGTGTGTTTTGTTCTGAGCTTACTTTTTTTGAGTCTCCGGTCGAGAGGGAAGACACTGATGAGGTGCGCAGTGTGACAACGGGGATTGTTAAAGTGACTAAAGGAGAAGTCTCTGAAGTCCAGGTTGTGCAGTGGCTGCGGGAGCTGGCCCCGAGCGACTTCCTCTGGGAGCTAGTCAGTCTTGAGCCTAACGCGTTCAGAGTGGAGTTTCCTTCGGTAGAGGATTTACAGAGGTTACTCAGTTTTGGGATGTGTAAGGTGCCAGGTACGGAGGGCATTCTTGAGTTTCAGGAGTGGAAATTGACTGAGCCCCAGGGAAAGCCACTAACCCAGGCCTGGCTGCGTTTTTCGGGAGCTCCTCACAGACCTATGCAGGATGCCAGGGTCGTGGCTAGTCTGGCTGTTTTGGTTGGAAAGCCAGAACGTGTTGATATGGTCTTCACCAGAGCTCAGGGGGTGGCTCGCATTCTTGTCAGCATTTTGGATATTGAATTTGTTCCTGATATGGTGAAGTGGGCTTATCGAGGTCAGGTGTATAACATTCAGATTGAATTTGAGGATGACAGTTTGTTTGGTGAGGCACCTGCTGCCGTTGATGTTGACATGCACGAGGGTGATGATGGCATGGGGCGCAAGGAGCCTGAGAGTGCTGATTCTGGTCGAGAGGAGGACAGACCGGGGTCCGTGGCTAAGACCACTGGAGGCCCGACCGCGCCAACATCTTCTGTACCGTCGACCACACTGCGATTTGGGTCCCTTCAGTTTTCATCTGCACCTCCGAGATTATGGAGTGAGCGGGTGGAGTCTCCTGAGGAGTTTGAGTGCTCCTTACCTGAGTTGGATCTAGATGACCACAGTGTCCAGGATCGGGGAGTGGAGGGAGATTCGGAGACGGCGTTCTCGCCTCCCTCACAGGCTCCTGTGACGATGGAGATACAGGTGACTTCGAGCGTGGTGGGCTTAAGGCAGGAGGCCTTGGCCCATCACCCTTCTGCCGCTCAGGTCGGGTCTCCGGAGAGGGAGGTGCCCTCTTCGTGGGAGCGACCGGGGGCGGACGCTTCGGTTGAGCGCTCTAGAGTTTGTCCGGAGCAGGTGGCGCAGGTGGCGCTTCCTGCGACGGCGTTGGCCGTTCCCGGGGGAGGTCGTATGGGGCAGGAGGCTCCCCACACCTCCCTCTCGGCTTCGACGGAGGCGGCTGCGACTGTAGTGCTTGGCGAGAGTCCGGGGAAGGTGTCCCCGGTCCATCCTTCCTCCTCTGCGGTTGGGACGGTGGCTCCCACCGCCCTGAGGGGTGCGGCGGAGGGGGCGGCCGGCCAGGCGGCGCTGGCTTTGACTTCACCTAGCCGCCTGACTGCCGGCATCGGGAGTATTCCCTCTCGACCTTCTGCGTGTACTGCTTCTCGAGAGGAGGTTATTGCTTTCGGCGGAATCCCTGATCCGGTTTCTGAGGGACGACGGATGAGTTCCCGTCTACAGGACCAACCGGAGGTTGATGACATGCAGCAGAGGTGCGCAAGGAGAGCGGCCAAGCTTCGTGACATCGAGGTCACTACTAGTATGTCAGTCAATTTATCCAATTCTATTAATGCATTTCTCTACGGATGAGATTATTCATAATGCAACTCAAGTAGGGGTTTCGCTAGGAAATAATAATTCTGAAATCTCCACCTCGGTTAATGATCTTCTAGATTTGGAAGCGGAACGCGCCTTAGAAACCATTCGCAACCTAGCGGCAGTAAGGCCTATGAATGATGCGGAGATTGATGCGTTGGGGGTGAGAGTGTTAGACAATTTGTGTGCGGACCTTGAACCAAATTCAATTGGGTCTGATGTGGACGAGGTTAGTATTGATGTTGGGGATCGTCAATCACCGGATCCGCCGCCTGGTTATGAGGACCGGCCGGTGGGAACTGAACAACCTAAACGTAAGTGGAAGCGGAAGGTGTATCCAGCTTCCGCAGTACGTAGAAGTGCTAGAATTCGTACGGCCAAAAAATTTCATGATGATCTATGAAAGGAATTTTTTGGAATAGCAGAGGTCTTAAGGACTTGGCTAAAAGAAGGTTTCTCGCTGAGGAGTCTCTGGAGCGCCGTCTAGATTTCGTTGCTCTCTCCGAAACTGGAAGAGATAATTTTGCTCCTCAGTTTCTTGCTTCTCTTGTCGGTGGTATCGATTTTGACTGGCATTGCCTGCCTCCACGTGGACGATCGGGAGGAATCTTACTGGGAGTGAGATGCGATTCTCTTGAGGTCAGGAGTGTGGTGATGGGGGACTTTGCGGTTAAGTTTCGGGTTAGGTCAAAAGTTGATGGATTCGACTGGGCTTTAGTGGCGGTTTACGGAGCCGCACAACCGGAGCTTAAACCGGAATTTCTTGCGGATCTTGTTCGAATCTGTGGATCCGAACAGCTCCCAATGCTAGTCGGGGGTGATTTCAATATCATTCGAAGGAGAGAGGAGAAGAACAATGATAACTTCGACGGGAGATGGTCATTTATGTTTAACACCATTATTGAGAGCTTGGATCTGAGGGAGATAGAGCTTTCTGGCAGAAAGTTTACCTGGGCTAATGCTCTGCCAAACCCAACATATGAAAAGCTTGATCGTGTGCTGGCTAGTGTAGAGTGGGAACATAAATTCCCTCTGGTTACGGTACAAGCTTTAACGAGAGGCATATCCGATCACACACCACTGTTTTGTGGACTCCGGGGAGTCCAACTATGTGGGAAACAAGAACACTTTCTCATTCGAGATGGCCTGGTTCGAACGTGAAGGTTTCTTAGACCTCGTTGCCAGGGAATGGGATAAGGGGGGTGGAGGTAGAACGGCGGTTGAACGTTGGCAGAACAAAATAAGGCACTTAAGAAGTTTCTTACAAGGGTGGGCTAAGCACCTAAGTGGGGCTTATAAGATCGAAAAGGATAGACTCCTAGCTCTTACTCAGGCCCTAGATACAAAAGCTGAATCTTCAATTCTGCTACCCGCCGAGCTCCAGGTTAAGAACGAGGCTGAGAAGAGGTTGAAAGAACTTCTCCGCGAGGAAGAGTTGAAGTGGGCGTTGCGCGCTAAGGTCCGCAAAGTAGTCCAAGGGGATGCCAATACTCAATTCTTTCACCTGATTGCGAATGGCAAGCACCGTAAGAAACGTATTTTCCAGCTAGAGCAAGATGAAGGCACAATCATTGGGCAGGATAATCTCAAAGCATACATCACTGAGTATTATAGACAGTTATTCGGGCCGCCGGAGGTTAATTCCGTGTCCTTGGATGAGTCCAGGACTGATGATGTTCCTCAGTTGTCGGTAGCCGATAATGAGATTTTGCTGGCCCCATTTACGGAGAAGGAGGTGTTTGATGCTATAGCACAAATGAAAAACAATAAGGCTCCCGGGCCGGATGGGTTTCCGGCTGAGTTCTATAAAAAGTGCTGGCACATTATTAAGGGGGATCTGCTACCTATGTTTACCGATCTTTTCTCGGGACAGCTACAACTGTTTCACTTGAATTTCGGAACCATCACATTACTCCCTAAGAGAACGGAGGCTGTGCGCATTGAGCAGTTCAGGCCGATTTGCCTACTCAATGTTAGTTTCAAAATATTCACCAAGGTCGGGACGAACA
Organism: Triticum dicoccoides; assembly: GCF_002162155.2. NCBI lineage: Eukaryota > Viridiplantae > Streptophyta > Magnoliopsida > Poales > Poaceae > Triticum > Triticum dicoccoides. The sequence continues at coordinate 592,294,465 of NC_041393.1, forward strand.
GGCTCTCACAGATTGCGCTTTCTGTGGTGCAACAGTCTCAAACTGCTTTTATGCCGGATAGAAACATCCTTGAAGGGGTGGTTGTCCTGCATGAAACGCTCCATGAAATTCATTCTAAAAAATTAGATGGAGTAATTTTTAAGATGGATTTCAAAAAGGCGTATGATAAGGTTAAGTGGCCATTCCTGCAGCAGGCATTGCGTATGAAAGGTTTTGATGATGCCTGGCGCCATCAGGTGGAATCTTTTACGCAAAAAGGGAGTGTTGGTATTAAAGTAAATGACGATATAGGTCATTACTTCCAAACTCACAAGGGCCTCAGGCAAGGAGATCCAATGTCCCCTATCTTGTTTAACATCGTGGTGGATATGTTAGCAATTTTGATAGGAAGGGCGAAGGACAATGGACAAGTGGGTGGCCTAGTACCTCATCTGGTTGATGGAGGTGTATCTATTCTTCAATACGCTGATGATACAATACTCTTTATGGAGCACGATTTGGCCAAGGCGAGAAATATGAAGTTGTTACTATGCCTCTTTGAACAATTATCGGGGTTGAAGATAAATTTCCATAAGAGCGAGTTGTTCTGCTTTGGGAGAGCCAAAGACGAACAAGAGTCTTATAGGCAATTGTTTGGGTGCGAGTTGGGAAGTTTACCTTTCTCCTACCTTGGCATTCCGATACATCATCGTAGGCTAACTAACAAAGAGTGGAAGTGTGTCGAGGATCGATTTGAGAAGAAACTGAGCTGCTGAAAGGGTAAGCTCATGTCATACGGAGGCCGGTTAATCTTGATTAACTCGGTGCTCACAAGTATGCCTATGTTCCTCTTATCTTTCTTTGAAGTTCCAGTGGGTGTTAGGAAAAGACTGGACTTTTATCGATCACGTTTCTTTTGGCAGGGTGATGAGCACAAAAGAAAATACCGGCTTGCTAAGTGGGATATTATCTGTCGACCCAAAGACCAAGGTGGGCTTGGTATTGAGAATCTAGAGGTTAAGAACAGATGCCTTCTTAGTAAGTGGTTGTGGAAGCTCGCGTCCGGTACTGAAGCAATGTGGGCGCAAATCATTCGCAACAAGTACCTCCAGACTAGAACGTTATCGCAGGTATCAGTTAGGCCGACTGATTCGCCTTTCTGGAAGGGACTAATGAAAGTCAAAGTATTACTGTTTAATAGGACAAAAGTGGTCCTTGGAAATGGTGCTACTACACGTTTCTGGGAGGATTCTTGGCTGGGTGACTCGCCCTTGGCTATGCAGTATCCTTCTTTATATCGTATTGCGCAACGACGAGAGGTGTTCGTGGCAACGGTATTTCAAACTATCCCCCTTAATATTCAGTTTAGACGGTCGTTAGTGGGCAATCGTTGGGAGGTTTGGCTCCAGTTAGTAAGGAGACTAATGGAGGTCCAACTCTCTGACCAACCTGATGTATTACGCTGGAAGTTGACCAAGAATGGGGTATTTACAGTGAGGTCAATGTATCTTGATGTTATTAACTCAAGTTCTATTCCAACGTCCAAAAAGGTATGGGATGTTAAAGTTCCTTTGAAAATAAAAGTGTTTATGTGGTTTGTGCATAAACAAGTCATTCTCACAAAGGACAATTTGATAAAGCGTAATTGGACAGGACCTACTAGGTGTAGTTTCTGTGATCGAGATGAGACAATTAAACATCTCTTTTTTGATTGCCCGCTAGCTAAGGTTCTATGGCAGACGGTGCATATGGCCTTTAATATTACTCCACCCACCACGGTTACCGCTTTATTTGGGACTTGGCTTAATGGTTGATTCTGCATTAGCAAGGCATATTCGGGTGGGAGTTTGTGCGTTGATGTGGACCATCTGGTTGTGCAGAAATGATTTGGTTTTTAACAGAACACCACGAATTCATTTTTTGCAGGTTCTATTCCGAGCTACGGCTTTGATCCGTTTGTGGTCGTCACTCACTCCGATGGAGGCCAGGGAGTATTTGGTTACTGGGTCTACCCGATGGGAGATGGCTGCTCGGGTTATCTTCAACCGGTTTGGATGGCAGTCATGTAATAGGATAGGCAATTAGTTTTCCTATCTTCTTTAGCCAGCCGGTTGTGGCATTTTATTTCTGGCTAGTCTGTGTGTCGATATGGGCTGCATTTTCTTTGTTTGATTTTGAGACTATGGAACCTTGTATGCACACTTTGCTGCTTTGGTTAATAAGAGGGCCGTATGCATCATTCTTGATGCAGAGGCCGGGGTACCCCCTTTTCGAAAGAAAAAAAAATCAAAGAATGTGGACATGTGCACTCTTTGGGGTAAATGATGGGAACGGGAGGCTTCAGGAAAGAAGCTAGCGCGTTCACGGCCCATCACCATTTCTGGAACGAGGTATATAGAGATGCAAGCTATGCAGTGGCAATGAGTTTGTTTTTGCGGTCTCGGGAGTCCTACTTCCTCAACCACCGCAACTCTACATGGCATTTTTTAGACTGCTTTCCACTACCGGGGAGATCGATCGGACAACAAAGGCCTCCACTAGAACTTGGAACTCATGATGTAAGTGGTGCGGGAGCTGATCCTCTGGCTCTTGTCTGCAACCAGTAAGGATGCACGTGCACGCACGTCTCAATAAACATGTATATTTCCAAACAATCAACATTGTATGAATTTAAATGGAATGCACACAAGTATTAAATTGAGTCTGTGTGCGCCAAAAATATAACATGCACTTAACATGAGTCAAAAAAAATATATACAGTTGCACCCAAATTCTGGAAACATTCCATTTCGGAAATAACATGGTATAGTTCTCATTTCTCACACAGAAGAATTATATATAAGAAGTTCAACCTTTCCACATTTTGTCTCAATATTTGTTTCGTTCAAATACCGCTGTAATAAACTACACTTCAACCTAAGATTAATCTCTTAAAATACAGAAAATCATTACATGTATTATGTATGCATATTCCTAGCATGACAACCCACTGATATTGCTCTCGACTTGGTCTGTATTAGCATCACAACTTCATGTGCTTACTTAATCCAAGTCATGGCCGGATGTGCATATCAGCATATGCTTCAAGCAAGCTATGGTTGAAGAAAACCACCATGTCCCTCTCTTGTTTCTATCAATTTGCAGTCCTCCCTTCATGCTTAGGAGGCCCTGAAGCCCTCTTCTTCACCCAAACAGTATACCTAGAAGAGTTCACTGATTAGTGTCATGATAAAAAATGATGCAAACTGATGAAAGCTCTCAAGATAACAAAGCTTTTAGACAAAACAGAATGGCCATTCAACCTCTAGTGAATAAACAATATAATGACGATTAGTGCTAGAGAATTAATTAAATTATAGCATTGGACATCAAATAAATTTGAATGAAGTGAAGAAAGAGGTACAACAAAAAGCAGGCGTCTTCAGTAATGATTAACCTACACATATCATACATGAATGAGGGAGGGAGGAATTTGAAATTTTAGTGGCAATAAGAATGACATGGTTTCGATTCTGAATCTCTACTGGGATGAAAGTGAAAATACAGTGGGAACATAGCATCACAAACCAATGATTGCATTGCCTGCTACTCTGCACATGGCTGCAATAAGCATACCTATATGAATGCTCTAGAATTCTGGCAGGATATCACATACACACTAAATGTGTAGCTCCTCTGCTCCTCCGGCTGTGGGATTTTTTTTGGGTAACAGATGCCTGAACCATGGCGTCTTTGCTTGCTTATCTGCACACACGAATCATGTAAAAGTGTCACAACAACCCATCGGGGCACCCATCAGATCTAATAAGAGATGGCTTGATCAGCAACGGTGGACGAAGGAACAAATCATCGTCAGGGAGCGCATTCATATCAAAATAGCGATCGATATGACGGAGGTGTTAGTCACCATCATGCTAGCCGACAAGATGTGGTCCTCGAGAAAACGTTATCTAAATACAGGCTATAGTTTGTGTGCAAGTCTGCACAATTTAGAAACCTAATGTTCTGTCAGTATCTAAGGAACAAGTTAACAAAACCAATTTACAGAAGCAGCAAAAAAGCATGCCTTTGTTGAAGGCTATGAATAAACAAAAAGTTTCCACAAACAGACAAATGCTAGAATTATCTTGCTCTGACACTTCACTCTGAATCATCTACAAATGAATCAAACAGTTGAATTAAATTTGGTTGCCTAGATTTAGAAAAATTGTATACCTGACAGGGACCACCATTTATGATTTCTACATCGCTAGGGATAGGAAGGTTCTACATATTTCATTGAGCACCTCCGGTACACAACAAGCAAGCAAATCGACAGTGTATCCACAGACCTGTACATCTCATGCTTCATGCTCAGATCACTGGGGACTGCAAGAGAAGCAATCAGAGCTCAGTGGGACATCCTATTCCTCAAGAGGAATACTGATGATAATTTGACATGGAAAAGTGTATGTGGACCTGATAGCACTATATGCAAATCACTCAAGGTAAATGACAGTGACAACAATAATATATAATTTGGTTAAATTGAATGGAATCTTATATTTTTACAATTTCTCTGTCTAGGCACGAATCAAGACGGCGTTGGGGCAAAGGCAAAATCTATGTTCCTCATCTCAATCTAGGAAAATGTATGCTGAGTTTGATTCACTGATAGTGAGTCTGCATTTTGCTACTATGATGCACATAGCACGGAAGATTGGGACATGAATTTCAGATACCAGGTCGCAGGAGTCGTGCACCTGTAGGAGACGGGAGACTGGCAGTGGGCAGGCGCGGCCATGACAATCGTCCTCGGTGGCAGCCTGCCATCCGTAGCGGTTCTAGCTCGGTGCTCGATGGCCGTCCTCGGTGGCAGCCTGCCATCCGTAGCGGTTCTAGCTCGGTGCTCGATGGCCGTCCTCGGTGGCAGTTCCCGGAGTCCTCGACGGCAGCGCCAGTAGACCTCAAGCAGATCCTGCCGCTCGCCCCGCACGGTGTTGTGCTCACGACACGCCGGCGCGCCGCTCCGTGCCTTCTTTTTGCGTCGGCATAACGCCGCCGCAAGGCCGATTCCCATGCGTGGCCCTGATCTGACCGCCACGGCCCCGCATGGCAATCAGGCCTCACCGGCGCGCGGATCCGGCCGTTGCCTTCCCTGCTGCGCGTCACCTCCCGCCAGACGCTACATCCGCCTACAGAGTCGTATGCCGCCGCTTCCCCTGGCCCTCTCCCCTGTGGTGGCCGCGCTGGCGACCAGAGAGAGCACCACCGCGCCTCCCCTTGTCTCCCGCTGGTGGCTGCACTCCTTCCCGGCTCCGGCTTCCAGCGCACGCCCCTCCGGGCCGATACGGCGAAGAGCGCGCCGACGAGGGCGTTGTACGGGCGGCGGGGAGAGCCCCCGGGAGGGTGTTGCGGGGGCAGTTCGTGCGAGGATTGAGGATTGGGGGCGAAGGGGGATGATGATGAGGCTGCTGCGGCCGGGGACGAGATAGGGAGGCAGAGGCGGAGGGCCGGGGCGGTGGTGGTAGTACTACTAAGGCCTTGTACAACGCTGATGCTTGTGCACCGGTGCTAGCTGCATGACGCCTCGAAAATTTCTTTAATCCTCAACGCGTAGTGCTTGGTATGGGGTGCTAGCTGGGCCCTTTTTCTGTTTTTTGCCTGCCGATGGAGGCACTGAGTAGAGGCATCGTGACTTGAAGGAGCGGTTATTTGCCGCCTGGCACCGGAAGCAAAACTTTGCTTCTGCCACCCGTTCTAAGCACCTGTGTAATCAATTCTTAGGAAAAAAATCGGGTTTTTTTGTGAGGCACCTGTGTAAGCACCCACCGTTGTACGGGGCCTAAGGCCTTGTACAATGGGAGATGCTTAAAGGGGTGCTTAAAAAAATAAACCGAAATTTTCTGAAGCACCAGTGCCTATTTCTACAGGAGAGACGCTTAGTTAAGCGTCTACCCTGTACAAATAAGCACCAGTGCTTAAGAAAAATTTGATTTATTTATCTAAGCACCTCCTCTAAGCACCTTCCATTGTATAAGGCCTAAGGGCATCTCCAATGCCCGGCGCTTAGCGCGGGCGTCAGGATTAGAAACCTGGCTAATTGGCAGTTGACGCCCTGAATCCCAGTGTCAGACGTAGCTTCGGCGCAAGGCTTGGCAGCGAGCGCCCGATTAATTTTCTTTCCATCCGAAGCGCCCGGCTAGTTTAATTTAGCCCACAGAATTAGCACCTGTCATTGTAACCTCAGGCGCTTAGGTATTTTTTTATGATATAAAATTTATTTATTTTCTCTATTAGCGCCTGCACAAGCGTCCACCATTGTACATGCCCTAAAAGCGTATGCGGCAGCATCGCGTCTCTTGTCGGCTCGCGGAAGGAGATGCGTGAGATGCCGCCCGTGGCGGCGTGGCGTGGGGAGTGCGCTGGAGAGGTGGGGGTTGGAACCGCTGGATCAGGGCGGGCGAGGGAGGGCAGGCGGTGGCAAAGGGTGTAATTTAGTAAACAAATTGTGTTTAGCGTTAAACATTGCAGCGTTCCGGAGCGTAAGATAATAGCATTGGACGGATCAAATGAATTGGTTCTTCGCCCTTTCGTGCTTTATACGGATAGTAGATGAGCGCATAACTATTTTTGGGAATTGTGGCAGCAACTCAGTTGACGAACGTGGACGTTGCAGGGTACGTGGGTCTGGTGGCAGTCCCACAGTCATGGCACACAGCTAGACATGTTCACGAAAGCAACCCATCGGCTGGTGTTGTTCACCGTTCTTCAGCGATTAGTTAGCTACTTCTCTACTTGGAGTTAGTAACTGTTCGAGGAAGAAACACGCATGTAGCTACTGTTTGTGTTTTGACCGGAGCGCAATACCCTGGTACGGACAAATTAAGCTATGTGTGATAGATCGATGTGTGTGTCTTCTGCCTGCTTCATGCGGTTTGATTAGAAAATACGTTCCGCTAGCTGCCCGTCATGCATTGCGGTCGTTGCATGACATGCGTCCAAATTTAGTACATCCATCATTGTGTTGGTCAATTTTTAGCTTGACAATTTTCCTGCTATGTGCGAATTGAAGAACACAGGACAGTGAGACATGCGAGTGTCTTGCTATTTAAATGTTCTATTTTTCGTTTAAATTTGTTTATTGGTTTGTTGTTTGGAGTTAATCTCGAAGAATGATATAATTACAATCGTGTGGATCCTCAAGGAGTCAAGAGTAAAGTTTTAAATGTCGGGCTATGGCAAATTTTGGCAGAAGCCTTAGCACACTAAATTGGTGCCATAGCGCGCTAAATTATTATATCGTACGATGCTAAATGGCACTAAACGAATTAGCATAATGCCCTTCCAAAAGCTATAACATTAAGATAGTCCACTATTTAAAACTATGATCAGGAGGAACCTAGTATTTGTGGGTAGAGAATCAACAGTGTAAAACCAATTAGGGCCGTGTGAGGGTCGATCTGATTGGGATGTATGCATATGTATGTGTGGGCGATGGAAGCAATGGAACACAAATAATAGAAACTCGTTTTTTTCCTAATTAGAGATCCAGATAAGGCAAAAAAGCAAGATACCGTATTATAAATAAAAAGAAAACACGCTACATCACCCCCCACGCACACACACACACACACTCACCAAACCAAATACACTTTCAGTTTCAATATATAAGGTGTATTTGTTTCTTTTTTTTTTTTGCGGGTGAAGGTGTATTTGTTTCTTGAAAGTATGATTTCTTTAATTTTGACCAAATTTAGAGTCTAAAATATTGACAACCACAATACTAAAAATTAAAATATGAAAATTCATTTCATGATGAATCTAATGGTACCAATTTGATATTCCGAATATTGATATATTTTCGAATCAACCTGTGGTTGGGATGGTTAGGACAGTGGTATCCCCAGCCCACCAGGGTTCAAGTCCTGGTACTCGCATTTATCCTCGAACGAGACGCCTACGTTGACTTTGTAAAGTCTTAAGATGATATGCCGGCTTAGACTCTTGGAGGTGCTCATAGGGGTAGTATGTGCGTATGTGTGTTCATAGGGATGAGTGTATGCGTGTCTGAACTGTGTTAAAAAAATATTGATATATTCTTCTACAAATTTGGGCAAACTTAAAGATGTTCAACTTTTGAAAAAAATTAATACATCTTATATTGAAAACCCCATGACACCAATGGCACAGCAAAGTGCGTGCAATCCTTCTAGTTATTTATAGAATCACTATATCCATCATTTAGTTCATTCACAATTTCTCACCCACCGGACACGGCAATCTAACATATAAAGCCTGGTAGAGTACCCGCCATTCCAGGGGCATTCGCGGCGCGCGTGCGTTGTGGCCGCACGATTTCACAGCAATAGGGATTTTTACGCTGCTGTCAAAGTCGTGGCCGTTAGTCCTCTATGACTCATTTGTTTTGCTTCCTTGTCCATGACGAGTGGGCCTCAAATGTCTACGGGCCCAGTGTATTGGTGCATCCCGTGTGCGTCCTGGGTGAAAAAGCGAGAGGCGTGGGGCTGGATCGTAGGGCGCGGTGAAAACCTAGCCCCCAATCCCATTCGTCTCCAAGCAGCCAATCCCTCCACTTCTCGAGCCCCCTCCCCTCCTTCCCTGGTCTCCACTGCGCCGCCTCCCCCTCCCCCCTTCCCTTTTCTCCTCCTGTGCTCTCGCCCAGGCCAAGCCGAGCGACCTCCTGGCAAGCATCTACTCCATCTTGTTCTTCTCCGGCTGAACAGCAGCGAGCCCGCGGATCTGGCGTCCCGGGAGTGGAAGGGGATCTAGCGTCTGGGAGTGGAAGAAACGAGGAGCATCCACCCGATGGGGGAGGAGGTGGCGCCCAGGGAGAGGGGTGGCGGCAGCCCCTCTGCCTACCACCGAGCTCTGGGTGAAACATGGAGGCGGCAGGGAGCATGGGAGCGATAGCGGTGACTGGATGCCAGGAGCTTGACGAGGTCCATGCCGGCAGCACCCTCGCCCTCAACCTTAGTGGCGGCGTGGCTGTACAAACGACGCCGGGCGACGGTGGTATGGCACCGCATCCCTCCCCTTCCCCCTCTCCCCTCCTCTTCAAAATATTAGTTGGACCAATTCCCGATAGCCGTTTTCTTTACCCTGTTTCAAAATCAAGAAATCCTGGTTCCTAATATGTGATGTTTTGTTTTTAAGGGGCTGGAGAATCAGGAAAGTCCATGATATCTATGCAGGCAAGAATCCCATTGTATTCTTCCCTGGAAAGTTACTATCCCAGTGACAAATAGTATACCTTACATTTTTCTGAACATCTATCTCCAGATAAATCTTCTTTTCTGGACCGGCTTTGACGTGGCGGAACACAAGGGCTATACGACAGTCAACCATGTCATCGTGTACCAGACAATCAAAGTATGCCAATACTGCAATGAGTGTGTTTTAATATAGTTTTTCCTCTTATTGCTTAGTGAGGATCATGTAGGCAGCTTTATATTGTTCTTTTGGGAGTGTTTTGCAAGTGTTTTTTCCTGAGTAATGAGCTTAATTTGCGTAGTTAATGTATGATGGGGCTAAAGAGCTTGCCCAAGGGGAATCCGACTACTCAAAATATGCTATTTTACCTAATAATCAGGTTCGTACGTCCTATTTTGTTCAGTACGTAAGTTACATTTGGGCTGGGCATAAACACCAATATATTGCAACATGAACAACTTGTTATAGCTGAGGCAGCATTACAGTTAACACTCAGAACTAGACTATAATCAACCTTGTTCTGACCTTGCACCTGCTTTAAGCTCTGCTGCAATATTGTGTTTTGCTGCTGTTCCACCGTCATGTGTTTTGCTACTTTTCCACCGTCATACACGGATATACTTTCAACTGTAGATGATTCAGCCAAATGAAGTATACAAAGTTTGGTCTCTAACCCGTCCTTTCTATGTATCGCTCCTTCGATTTCCCATAAATCATTGTTCTTCTGATAGCTTAGGAATATATAATCTCTGCTTGTTATTACGCTTAATTTCTTCAGAGAAAGAATACTAACTTTATACAGTGTTCTTCTGATAACTAAGAAATAAGCTAAGAGAGGCGGAATCCGACCCTGATGACAGCCAAAATCAAGCCCCACTCCTCTCTCTCTGGCACCTACTCTTCAGATGGCCAACAACACTTTGCCAGCAACGGCTGCTGTCCAGTTAAGAGCAAGTATGTTTTGTCGCTGAAGCATTATTTGGATTATAGTTACTTCTCTGTTTCTGTGAATAACTACACATGTGTTCTTCTACTTTTCATACAGTCAAATTCTTATCTTTGTACATGGATCCATTAAGAACATTAAATAGACCACCCAGTTCATGTAGAATATTGTCCAATGCCTTCAATTATGCCATGATGTACTCATACAAGGTGATGTTATAACCATATCTAGAGAAGATCACAGACAAATTTCTTCAGCACTATTGTGTTCACTATGCTCTCCACTGGCATGTTAGCATTATACAGTGTTCTTGTGATAACTGAGAAATATATTGTGGCTACTGTCATGGCAAGGCTACTACAATCCTGACTTTGTCAAGTATAAAGTATTATTGAGATTATGAAGTTTGTTTATTTACAGTGTACTGCTCTCCTATCTTCAGGAGATTGGAGAAAAACTATCAGAAATAAGTGTCAAGTTTGATTACCCACCCCTTAACAAAGAAGTCATACAGGGTGTATGAAATCTATGGGGAGATCCATCCATCTAGGTGAAAAGAAGTTCATATTTCTATAAATGTGTATACTGTCAAGCAACCAGTTTTATTATAAAGAAATGCATCTGTAAGAAACTTACTTGTGTGGAAGAATATGTGACAGGGCATTTGCTCAGTTTAAACTGTTCTATATATAAGCTCTTATACTTGTTTTCTTGACCTGCAACATTTTCTTCATTCTCTTAACATGAAACTCTCTCCGCATATGGTCTATTGGGCACTATATTTTTCATGTGATTCGGTATTACCTATCAAAGTCATGTAATCACTAATCAGTGTCGTGGCGCACATCTGCTAGCCTTTGATTTTGGTCTGTCGCCCATGCCATGTATTTTACATGTTCATCTATTTGGGCATTAGTGACACCGGTAGTTAGTAGCCATGTTAATCAAAATTCTAGAAAAGTGTTACATTAAAACTGGTACGTAAACCGCCTTATGCTAATATTAGTGCTACACGAACTCCAGAATGGTTTATTGATGGTGAATTTCGTGGTGCATCACGGGTCGAACCTCCAGGATTTTGTGGCCATATTATGTTGTCTGCAATGTTGTAATTCAGATGCCTTGATTAATACACATGTGAATGGGGGTGCTAAACCAGTCATTCCCCTTTGAAAACCGATGTTGCCTTGCATACATATGTATTTTGCTGGTCTCGAATCGGAGACCGCTGATAGTATGCTATTTGGTGCTATGTTATTTCAAATGTTGATAAATTCTATATTTTGCATGATTAGTTCAACCTATTGTTTCTTGCAGATGAGAGGGATCAGCAAAAAAGTTTGAGCCTCCTCTTAGAAGGTCGGTGACAATCTTAATGCTTTAGTAAAGACTGTTTAGTGTTTATGATCAAGGAAACATAATGATTTACTTATTCTGTTCTCTTGGCAATCATAGGTTCAAAACGGGACGCGGGCAAGATAGCTCTAGGAAAGTTGGTGCGGACGGCTCTGAAGTGGAGCCTAGAAGTGGCAAATTTTCTTAATACCGCTACATTAATCACCTGTCAGTACCTTTCTATTAATATACTTTGTTAATACGTGCTACATCAACCACCTCTACACGCTTTACGTGTTTCTACTTTTTTATTTTGCAACTAACAAAGTGTTCTTTGCTATTGTATTAAGTGAAATTGGCAATAGTGACAACCTAGAAGAAGATGATACCACCGAAAGTGATGTGCCGGTGGATGATATGGACGAATACAACTAGAATATTGCCAAGGCTATTATTGCATCAAGGGCAATACTTATTACCGATGCTCAGCGCAAAGTTGAATATATGCTCATGGAAATATGGGTGCCTCCTCCAACGCTACCCATGTGCGTCATTTCCCTTAAATCTATCATTATGATTAAGACTATTGAGCATGCGTTTGCTTCTGATTTTGTGGATTATGGGCGCACAATGAAGTATGGTCGGTAGTAATGATTTATCGCCTTTGAATCTATGTTCAATCATAATATCACTATTTCTGTGTGAAAATGCAGTGTTTACTTCATCTATATCATACTCCCTTTTTACACTAACATAAGACGTTTTTGCAGTTTAAATTGAACTGCAAAAATGTAGTGTACAGAGAGAGTATTTATGTTCTATGGCCATCATCTTTATAAATTACCCTAGCCTAATTACAACAGTTTATAGAAACATGCTTAGAACTATATGACAACTTGTCTCACATATACCAAAACAAGGTTGCTTATCAGTAACACTCCATTGTTAGCATATGCTTTAGGGCCAAATTGTGTTTCATGTGTCTCTCCTATTGCCTTTTTAGTATATGATTGAAGTCCATACCTGACATCAAACAATCTTAAACAGATCCGTTTGTCAATGATGACTCTGCTTGATGTCGCCGCATACCAGCAGAAGATAAAGCTCAACCATAGACTGGAAGACCGGGGCTATATAGATTGATGTCTAAAACCAATGCAGATCACCCTGCTGAAGAAGGAGAGGAAGTTAGAAATCAGTTTCAGTTTTACAGGTGCAAAATCAACTCATTCCACTGTAATACTGGACATCCAGATGTCCAGGATGGTTATTGTACATGGTATGTTAGCTTGCCTTTTCTAAGTACTTTTCGATCGAGTTAAATTAGCTGCTGCTATCTGTGGTGATTTGCATGAGCATAATACTGTTGTAGAAGACCATGCTAATCAAGCGAATATGCTTCTTCAGGAGAATCGAAATAACAGTCAGTCATGGATGGATTAGAATGGATTATTTATTACCTTGGTGACAACGTCGGGTGGGCATTGAATCGTGGACATGTCCCCATGGATCCAGGCGGCTGGGCGAACAGATGGACCGAGCTCCCTCCTCCGCCCAAGAAGCAGCCGGGGAAAGCAGCACTAACGGCCGGAACCTCCTCCGCCCAAGAAGCAGTCGGGGGAAAGCAGCACCGATGGACAGAACCTCCTCGCCCAAGACGGCCAGAACAACACTACGGCAGATCCAAATCGCCAGTCTCCTCTGTCCAGAGCTGAACTGAGTGGCTGCCCCCATGAGAGGACACGCGCATAGCCAAACCCACACACACCAGACACGCGTGGCATGGTGGCTTATCCGGTGGGAGACTACCACTTGCTCACGCTGAACCATTGTGGCCCACAACACTTGCACATGTCCCCCCGTGAACGTTGTGTCCCACTGCCACTTGCACCCGTATACGTTGTAGCCCACCGGGAAAATGCATATATGAGCGCTCGTAGGTGCCAGCCATCTATTCCAAGGGGAGAAAAAAAATCTACTCCCAAGGAGTTTTTATTTTCTTTTTAAAGGATCTATTATTCTCAGGTACTCCCCCCATCTCATAATATAAAATACTTTTTGACACTACATCAGTGTTAAAAAATGTCTTACATTATGAGACTGAGGGAATATGTTTTATTCACATAAACAAGTGTGACAACCGGTCAAAATCTTAGCACTCAATTATTTTTTTCAAAAATTATCCATATCTATTATCAATGTTCATTGAAAATACAAATCATATCAAACATAATAAAAATTACATTGCAATTTCAAGACCATCGCATAGCCACTACTGTCGCTGACGCGCCGCTATCGCTGCTCCCCTACGGGATCCGACTTGACTTGGTCAATGATAGCCGAGAAGTCTTCATACATGTGCCCCTTGTTCAATACCTGGAGCCGTAGTCGTCATCATTGAACCCTTGCCTATATCTGAAGCATCTGACACCAAATCCCGCCACATGACGAGAAACCCTAATCTCATCACCCCAAGGAGACGATAGGAATCTACGCCAGAGCTTCGTCAGCTATGTTCAAATGGACGAACTCGAGTAGGATCGGGACATGAAAGACAAACTCGAAGAAGTAGCGCCACCATCCGCTCGAGTGTCGCACCTGCGAGGACTAAAAAACGTGATCTAAACTACTAACCGGATCGAAGGCACCGAGATTCCCATTCCCACCACCGATTGACGGAGCGGCAGAAAAGGGAAGGTGAATCCACGGGCTCGCCAGTGAAGTTTCGAGGGGAGAGTTTGCCCTAGCCACCTAGAGTTTACTCTCCCCGAACAACAAGCGACAGAACGAAAACACATGTCGGAGCGGTCTCAACCATCCATTCCCAAGGAGTGTTTTTCCTTTTTGAGGGTTTATATTCTCTAAGCGTTTTTATTCACAGAAACAAGTGTGATGTTGCAGAAACAAGCGTGATGATCCGGTCAAAATCATACCCCTCAATTAAACAAGGGAGCTCCTACCCCTATGGAGATTAATGATTTATCTATGCAAAAAATATCAGTTATCCAATGCCAATTATTAGGAGTGGTTGCTGTTGTGCTGGTTGTTAGCAAGAAGGTTGGGATCATGCACTAATTTTTTTCCTATGTTCATTGTTTGTGTACCTATCTAATGGCATTTCGAGAATTTTTTCCTCTACAACCTGTAAATTTCGGATTCAGTTTACTGATCTTTGAAAGTCATGTATAACTTGGCAGAAATGCTATCCCTACAAATGCAAACGTTTCTGTTACAAAAGGTTTTACCCTTGATGCTTGAATTTGGACCTTGCACCTTACTTGGGTAACATAGAGCCAAATGGCACATTGTCCAAATACACGTTCAAAACACTTCGGGTTTGACATGGTCTTTATCCTTGATCAAACATAAAGTTACTAAAAAAGGCAAATATTTCTCCACATGAACATAGTTTCAAATGGGTCTCTGCGCCATTTGGCGCACCGGGTCATCTAGTGCCTATTAAAGTAAGCAACATGTATTAGTAGTAGAGGAAGAGAGCAAGTAGCGAACAAAGTGGACATGTACACTCTTTGGGCTAAATAATGGGAATGGAAGGGGTCGGGAAAGAAGCTAGCGCATTCAGCGTTTGTCGACTTTGCACCTGGGAGGATCGTAGAGATGCAAGCTTTGCAGTGACAACGAGTTCATTTTCGCAGTCTCGGATGTCCTACTCCCTCGACCACCGCAACTATACATGGCATTGGGTTTTGCTTTCTACTGCCATGGGGGTCGATTGGACAACAAGGGTCTCCACGGGGACTCGGAACTCAGGCCCGCAGACAAGGCATGCGCGGCTAGACATGTTCACCAAAGCAAGCTTTACATGGAGTTTGTACTGTTTGAGGTAGAGACACCTATGTAGCTTCTCGCTACTACCTGTTCCCAAGCCTCATTTTGGCCACCTGCAAAAAAAATTAAGCTATCATTTTGTCCGGAGCACCATACACCGGTACGGAAAAACTAAGCTATCTTCCCATCATGCATTGCGATCGTTGAGAGCACAATACTCTGGTACGGAAAACAAAGCTACGTGTGATGTGTTTTTTTAGAACGAAGACGCTAGGAGCGTCCGGCTTTAAATTAATAAAGCCCACAACAGGCAGCATAACCACCAAGTCAACCTTACAGAACATAACGACAAGCAACACAACTCAGACCAAACTGACGCAACGAGTTTAAGGATTATAAACAGCCAAAAGAGCGAGAGGGTTACATGGCACCAGGGCCAGTCATCGAGCGTGCAGGCTCTCGCACAACCAAAACCAAAAGGGCTACTCCCCTTCAAGGAGTAGCAGCTGGCTCCCTAGCCATTTACCGTGGCGCAGACGGTCTTGAGCTTGCTGCATCTGATCAACATCCTTGCGCCTCGTCAACGGACCCCACTGCTGCAGGAAAAGGTTGCATTTAAAGATGATATTAGCTGGGTGGGTCGGGAAGACCTTTTCAATAGCAATTTTATTCCGGGTAAGCCATAGCGCCCAGAAAAGGGCCCCTACGCAGGAACACAACACACATTTACTACTCCCCTGGACCGAGTTCATGATATGCGCGAGATCGCTGGACGACCGCGGGTCCCATGCTACCACTAGTGCAGAACCGGTTTACAGCACCGGTTCGTAAGGGCCTTTAGTGCCGGTTCTGTAATCGGCACTAAAGGGTGGGGACTAAAGGTCCCCTCTTTAGTACCGGTTCTACACGAACTGCCGCTAAAGGGCCACCACGTGGCACGAGTCAGGGCCGGGTGTGGGGAGACCATTAGTACCGGTTGGTAACACCAACCGGTACTAATTTTTTGGGGGGATTTTGGTTTCATTATTTATTTTTCCTTTAATTTTGTGTTTTTCATTTAATTCTTTTTCGTTTCCTGGTATTTTACGATACTACATATTGTACGCGTTATGTATA
>NC_041393.1:592311208-592322262 GCF_002162155.2 Triticum dicoccoides
ATATCTTAGATGTAGTATATGAACATACTAAAAATAATAAAGTAGAGTATATAATACCACATGGTAGTATATGAGAAATGGGTGTAGCTACACCTGATAGTAGGATGCATTTTCCCTATATATATATATGACAAATTTTTCCTACTACCGGGTGTAGTTACCACACTTTTGTTTCGTACGTTCTAGGTAGTATCTATCATATTGGAGAGTATGTACGCATAGTATGTAGTATATAAGAATATTTAGGTAGTATATATATTACTTTTTGGGTAGTGTATACCGTATTTTCTGCATACTTTATTTCGCGTAGAAATATGTACGTATTTCACAAATACAATAAAACTATGAGCTCACTTGCAATTTTTTCATATAATTCACTTTGGATTATCTTAGATATAGTATATGAACATAATAAAAATAATAAAATAGAGTACATACTATCACATGGTAGTATATAAGAAATAGGTGTAGCTACACCCGGTAGTAAGATGCATTTTCCCTATATATATATATCATCGAATGTCTCACGACCACACCATTATTCACACATACACACACATATATATATAGTTTTTTTACATGTTGCCTTCAGAGCTAGTGGCATGTGTCTTGGTGCCTCCGGAGCACGATGACAATTGGGAGTGGTTCATTAGGGCGGTAGCTCGTAGTAGAATTCCCCTTTGGGATCTATGACCTGGTCGAGCAAAAATCCCGCTATTTTTTCTTGAAGTGCTCGTATGCGCTCCACTGGTAGGAGCTCCTCCTGCACCGATTCAAACTGTTAGGAAAGAGATCAATATGCATGTGTATTAGTTATGTGACTAGATATCGATAATGATGTAAAAATTGTGAATATTGTTCTGTCAAACGTACCCATAGCTGTCTATCAGTTTTGGTCCTTTCGGACTTCATCATTCGAATGTTCTCGAAAACGTAGTATGCACACACATCAGTCCCCGGCGCCTGCTTCAGAGCCTTTATGAGAATAGAATTTAATCAGATAATAATTAATCAAGCATGATAATTACTGGTATTGAAACTAGAATTAAAGAGATGCATGGTAGTATAGTTTTTCTCTCCATTCGCCTGGAACCTCATTCCTGAACTTTTCTCAAGCCCTGTCCGCTGGCAAAGAAAATGAATAAACGAGTTATTAAATAGTTGATATCAGGAAATGACAAACTAAAGAGGCCAACATATAGTTAAATGATTGAAATTACCTGTCGACTATCCCCTTCACAATTGTGTAGTCTTTCTTTTTTTAAGTAGTGAGTTCAGTACTTCAACTGTTTCTTTGTCAACTTTAATGATTAACAAGATCCAATGGAAACTGCATGCACACACGTTTACATGTCTTAATTAAGCGGGCATGTGCATAACACTCATCAAGCTAGCTAGTAAGTAAAAACAAAATTTGTAGTACAAGACAGTGTGACTCACAGGAAGTTGTAAGGAAGTAGTATATCTTCATTGGTATTGAGGCGCTTCAAGAACTATAACATGTTTTTCTCTACATATGCTTTATACCATGGATATGTCCATGTTTGTTCATTAACAGTATTTGGGTCAATGAAGCCAATGCCATAGCGTCCACCTTTTTTCATTTCATACATCTTCATCCTGCATAATACCACAGAAAAGAATATAGTGAGAATAATTATAGATAATGATCGATCAATGAGCACTACAGCTAGCTTGAGACTTAAATTACAGAAAGAAATCACTTACAGACAATAGCAACCGACGCGAGATTTGTCGAGTGCGTCTTGATTGAATAACTGAAATAGTTCTGAATACTCAACGGCCAGAGCTAGCTTATGGAAGTAATACTCTTCCTTGACTTTCACCACGAAGCCCTCTCGATTGGTACTCTTGGTAATTTTCATCTACCAATCATGCAATTCATACATTCTCGTTGGGAGGTTCTTGACCTCCTCAGGCTTGACCAAAGGTTGGCCGTGAACATATTTCAGTTTTATGTCCTGTTCTCTAAGCTTAGGCATGGGTTCAATCTCAAGGAGTTGTCCAATAGTGATACCGAGCATTTCAGCCTGCCTTCTATGCTCGTCGGTTATTACCAGCTGACCGGCGCCGGTACTCTCATGTGTTGGTACAACAAGCGGGGTATCGATTGCGCTGCCTGTTCTCCTAGCTAGGGAACAGTTTTCCCACATTTTTGGCCAACTGGTTGGCTCGAGCTTGACTCCTTTTGTCATGCTCGATGTGCCTTCCTGATTTGGCGCTCATAGTCTGAGTCAACACGCTTGGGAGCTAGTGCTTTAGCCATACGAATAAAGTGGTCAATCTTATCCTCGGGCACTTTCTCCTTGGCCGTGGTGGCGGTTTCGGTCCAAAATGGGCGTCCACTTGGACCTTCATTATGGCTTCGTTTTGCTTCTTGGTCATGTCGTAAGGCCTCTGCGGTAGAGGCGTGAGGCTTGGACGATATTGAAATCGCTTGCCTCCGCCTGTACCTCCTGTACTACCTCGACTTGTAGCACTACGCACCATAGCTGTGGCGGCTCTCTTCCGCGATTGCTGAGGCAGCGGAGACGGCAGACGCGGTGGCTGACTTGGTGGAGAAGTGGCACGCATTGGTGGACTTGGAGGAGGAGGAGTGGCCTCACGCATTGGCTGAGTTGAAGCAGGAGGAGTGGCCTCATGCGTTGGCTGAGTTGAAGCAGGAGGAGTAGCCTCACACATTGGCCGAGTTAAAGCAGGAGGAGTGGCCTGAAGCTGTGCCGGACTTGGAGGAGCGTGAGTCGTCTGCTCCTCATCACCTCCTGGAATGTCAAGCTCTAACTAACGCGGTGTCGGTGGCCTTCGAAAGATGATGCAATCCTTTCTCCATAGGATGATACGATGTATGGCCTCTCCCAGTGTGTGCTCCTCGTCACCTCCAGGAATGTCAAGCTGTAGCCCCGAATATTGGTCCACCACCTCATCAACCACGACACGAGCATAGCCGGCTGGAATCGTTCTGCAATGGTAGGTTGCTCCGGGGGGATTTGTATAAGCAACGGCGTCCGCCGCCTTCACGGATATGTTCTTTATTTTGAAGTGTAACTCACAGTTAGTGTTCTCCATGATGTCATCCACAGAGTATCTATCCAGCAGTGCATCGCCCGGGGCAGAACCCACACTGCTTCTTGGCATGGATGGGGGCGATGCTATCCAATGCTAGATCATCCGCTAGCTGCGGCCGCTGCTGAGACCCCCTTTTCTGGCTAAGTGAGTCGATCTGCTGCTGCTGCTGCTGCTGCTGCTGGAATTTGAGTGCCAAGTCCGTGTGCGCTGATTCTAGGCCTTGAAGGCGTTCTGCTTCCTGCTTCCTCTACTCGTCCTCCAGCTTCTCCTCCTCCTCCTCCTCCATCTTCCTTCTCGCACGGCTTCTGTAGTCGGCGTTCCACTCAGAAAATCCCTCATACCACGGAACAACGCCCTTGCCTCGTATTCTTCCCGGGTGTTCAGGATTTTCCAGGGCACGCATAAGCTCGTCGTTCTCTCTGTTGGGCGTGAATGCCCCCTTTCGAGCTTCTTCTATTGCTTCAACTAACTTAACATCGGCTCCTTTAAGACATGCCTTCTTCGAAACCTCATCTGTCTTCAGGTCCAACGCCCCCCCATGCGCATAGAACCAAGTTCTGCACCTGGGGGGCCAGCTCAATGTAACTGGAGTGACCTATGCAGCCAGCATCTCTTGCTCAGACTTATCCCACTTAGGCATTGCCACCGCGTAGCCACCTGGCCCCAGCCTATGGAATTGCTTCTTTTTTGCGGCATTGGCCTTGTTTTTTTGGACCGTTCCTTAGATAATTCTGATTCCTTGAATTTCACGAAATCGTCTCAGTGTTCTCTTTGATTCTCCAGTGTTCCCTTGAATTCTGGAGTCTTCTTTCCTGCTTTGACGTAGTTATTCCATACAGTTTTCTTGTGGTTGTTGAATGCAATTTCCATCTTCCTAAGAGCAGCGTCCTTGACTTCCTCCACATCTGCAGCAGTGAAATGACCTGGTAGGGTGAAATGTTCCATGTGATTTTCCCAAAGCGCAGTTTTTGCTCTGTCGTCGACAAAAGTAAGATCTGGACGGGGCTTTGATGGCTCTTTCCATTCTTGAAGGGAGATCGAGAGTTTGTCCTTCACAAGAACTCCGCACTGACGAACGAACTTGTTCGCAATGTTCTTAGGCGCTATTGGTTCGCCATTAGTTTTGATGGCATCGATGTTATACTTTACGCCCTCCTTCAACTTTTTGCCCGGGCCTCGCACTCTGCCTGTAGAAGATTTGCTCGATCCGGAGGGCTGAAAGAAGAAAGATCGATTTGTTAATATATCTTCAAATCATTTAAAACATGTGATGATCACCAGATGCCTGCTTATATAAATATACCTCTCCGGTCTCTGTTATTTCAAGATCAACATTGAAAATTCATAACTAATTCATATGAACTCAGAAAAATGCAAATGAGATATCAAAATGTTCATATAAACATTACTTTTATGGGCATATCATTTGCATTCAGGACAAAAGCATCATTTAAACTACCCGAGGCAATTAATGTTATTAACATTATTAAAAATAAATAGGTATAAACAATATTTTTTTCGTGAATAAAAATTATATGCAAATGTAGTGATGTTTCCTGAACATCCTGATACCTTATTTGCATTTTCCTGAGTTCGCATCAATTTGTTATGAAGTTTCCAAATAATGGTCAAAGTCATTAGAACATTCATAATAAGTTGATACAAACTCAGAAAAATGCAAATAAGTTATTAGGATGTTCAGAAAACATCACCTACATTTGCATGTAATTTTTATTCATGAAAAAAATATTGTTTATACCTATTTATTTTTAATAATGTTAATAAAATTAATTACATCGGGTAGTTTAAACGATGATTTTGCCTTGAATGCAAATGATATGCCCATAAAGGTAATGTTTATCTGAACATTTTGATATCTTATTTGCATTTTCCTGAGTTCATATGAATTAGTTATAAATTTTCAAAGTTTTGGTCAAACGGTCAAAGGGCATTCGAGGGACCTCGATGAAAAAAGTAAGGGCAAAACTGAGCAAGCTCGAAAAGTAAGGGCAAAACCCGTGGGTAGGAACCAACTAGGGGTAAAAATGCAATTGTCCCATCAAATAAACTACCACATATAATTCCTCCCAAATTACTAAAACCCAAAAATTAATCACTATATAAAGCATTGCAAGAGCTAATCTAGCAATGAGAGATGAAAGGACAAAGTTGCTAACCTTTGTGATCACTTGAATGGATGGGGGCCTTCAAATCTTGACAAAATTTGGGCAAAGTGTGTGATTAGCTCGAGGGGAAGAGAGGAAGAACAGAGAGGAAAGGGGAAAGGGGGAAGAACAGAGCGAGCTGGACGAAGGGTTTATATGTAGGATGCCCTGTAGTACCGGTTCGTGGCATGAACCGGTACTAAAGGTGCTGGACGGGCCCCAGTCTGACAACATTCTGCCACCACTCTCTTTAGTACCGGTTCGTGGCACGAACCAATGCTAATGGTTTGCCACGAACCAGTATTGCTGAGAGCGGCCCGCCTAGCCATTGGAATCGGCACTAATGGTCACATTAGTGCCAGCTCAATTTCAAACCGGGACTAATGAGCTGCACATTAGACCCTTTTTCTACTAGTGTACGCTCACCGCCTCTCAGACAGCACTCCAGGCAAACTGTGCCAACGGGTACTCAAAGAAAATGTGGTTCGCGTCTTCTACCACATTACAGAGCGCACACAGACCTGACGCCGTCCCCTGCCTTTTGGCGACATTATCGGAGGTGGGAAGTCTGTTTCTGAACAGTTGCCAGAAGAACACCTTGATTTTCAGCGGTAGTCGCGATTTCCATATCCCGTTTGCCGTTGGCAAGGTTGGGCCCTGGCACAGCTTACAGTACATCGACTTGACCATGAACTTGCCGGGCGCATTGAGGGTCCAGGACACCATGTCCGCTTGCGTGGACAGCGTTGTTTGACCGATGAGCTGGTGCAATGCCTCAAGGCTTGTCTGCTCTAGAGCGCTGAGCTCGCAGCGGAAGTAGATCGCCGCAGGGGATGTTGACAAGGTCGAAGCCACCGTTAGGTCCGGATCTACTGCCAGAGAGTATAAGTCCTGGAATTGCGACCAAAGCGGTTGGGATCCAACCCAAAGATCGAGCCAGAACCTAACCGACCTGCCGTCGCCTATGAAAAACTTGGCTCCCAAGGCAAAGGCCTGGAGGACGGTCTGAAGGTCGTTCCAGAAGGGGGAGCCCTGAGCTTCCCCTTGGAAGAAAGTACCGCTTGGGAAATACTTGGCTCGAAGGATGTCAACCCACAAACCGGTTGACCCTTGGGAGATCTTCCATATCCATTTGCACATGAGTGTGATGTTTAGGATTCTGGTGTTGGTGATCCCCAGTCCCCCCATATCCTTGGGGCAAAAAACCGCATCCCACTTGACTAGGTGGTATTTGCGTTTCGGGCCCGAGCCCTCCCAAAAGAAGCGAGAGCATGGCGTGTCCAATTTAGAGTGAACCCCTTCCGCCAGGAGGAAGAGGCCCATCGCAAACATGGCCAGGGAGGATAGGCTCGAGTTCGTGAGCACTAGCCTAGCCGCAGACGAGAGGAATTTGCCGCGCCACGGGCACACCGGCCCCCCTACCTTAGTCCAAAGCGGAGCCCAACCCTTGATCGGGATACGCTTAGAGTCAAGTGGTAGGCCCGGGTACGTAAAGGGCAGCTTGCCCACCTTGTAGTTGAGCAAGTCCGCGATACATCTACCGTCCGTAGCATCTAAGCCCATGGGCAGAACTTTGCATTTGTGGAAGTTTATTTTCAGCCCGGACATGAGCTCGAAGCTAAGAAGGATGGTTTTGACCGTAGCCACGCTGTGTAGGTCTGGCCGGAACATCAGAAGCGTGTCGTCCGCGTACTGCAAGTGGGAAACCCCCCCTGGGACAAGGTGTCCCACGACACCTTTGATGTGGCCAGCCTCAGTAGCTTTACGCAACATCGCAGCCAACGCATCGACGACAAAATTGAACAAGATGGGGGACATAGGGTCGCCCTGTCGGAGTCCCCGCTTGTTCCGAAAGAAGTGCCCTACTTCTCCGTTGACTGAGATCGCAATCTAGCCCCCCGAGACCAGCTGCATCACACAGTGAACCCAAACAACCGAGAAGCCTCGACTGATGAGAACTTGGCGCAAAAAGTCCCAGTTCACGCGATCATACGCTTTCTCGAAGTCTAGTTTCAGAAGGATAGCAGGTTCGTTCATGCGTTTGAGCTCGTGAAGCACTTCCTGGAGGGCCAGCGGGCCCTCGAGGATATGGCAACCCTTAACGAACGTCAATTGCGAGCGACTAACGGTGCGGTGAGCGATAGGAATTAGGCGCATAGTACATGTTTTAGCACAGATCTTAAAAGGAACGTTGATCAGCGCGATGGGGCGGAACTGGCGAATGTTGTCCGCACCGGCCACTTTGGGAATGAGCGAGAGAACGCCGTAGTTAAGTCTAGCGATATCTACAGTGGCACGCATGAAGCCGCTGGACACCTCAAAGATGGGCTCGCGGAGAAGAGGCCAGAAGCGCTTGAACATGGCCACCGGCCACCCATCTGGACCTTGGGCCGTGTCAGATTTCATGCCATTCAGAGCATCATCGATCTCCTTGGGGAGAAATGCCAGTCCCAACTCGGCGTTCTCGTTGTCCAGGACCCGTTGGGAAGGAAGCCACATGTCTGCGCGGAGGCCAGCCCTCTGCTCCTCTCTAGTTCCAATCAAATTGATGTAGAACTCGTAGACGTGAGACACGATGTTGGCTTGGCGTAACAAGAGCCCCTGCTCCGATTGCAGCCTAAGGATCGCACATTTCCGTCTTCTCCCGTTCGTGTAAGCGTGGAAGTAGTTGGTGTTAGCGTCCCCCTTAAGAGTCCACTTGAGGCCGCCCCTGCGCCTCCAGTACTCCTCCTTGCTCCGGAGTAGAACCTCGACTTGCCCTTCCAGGGCGTAGCGATGGGCCCATTCCTGTTCGGAGAAGGGTCTCATGTCGGCCTGGGCGTCGAGACACGCAATCTCGTCGACAAGTCTCGCCTTTAGAAGCTTGCCGTCTCGCCCTTGGATAGCGCCCCAACCCTTGAGGCACGCGCGGAGGCGCCCCCCTGCCGCGATCCAAAATTCCATTAGGTCGTGCTGTGGACCAATTAGGTGCACACAGGAACTCCATTTTTCCCTAAAAACGGAGTCGAAACCTGGTGTCTCGAACCAGGCCGTCTCAAAAAAGAAACGGGGCTGCGGCGAATCCTGTCCTCCCCCGAGGACAAGATTAAGGGCACGTGGTCGAACCCGATGCGCGTCTCCGCAATGAGCGAGCACATGGGGTACACCACCTTCCAGTCCGGTGACATGAACACACGGTCCCAGCACGTGATGTGTGTCTCTGTTGCCTGCTTCATGCGGTTTGATTAGGAGAAAAAAACGTGCTATCTTCCCATCATGCATTGCGGTCGTTGGATCACATGCATCCAGATTCAGTACATCTATCTTGGTGTAGCCGAATTCGTCAAAAAAAAGTACCGTCTGTGATACGTTTAGTTTGTTAAGCAGGCCATCTCCGGTCAAGATCAGCCCAACATCACCTACTAAGAGCATGTTCGGTAGAACTCTAGCTCTCCGCTCCGTGGTCTCTGCGGGCGAAGCCGGGCTGAACGCACTAATCCACGGAGCCGAGATCAAGAAATGTCTTCTCGCACCGGCCTGACCAGGTTGGCCATGTGTCTTTTGTTGTTGCCATGGCTATGCCATTGCTCTCGCTCTCGCTCTCGCTGCACCTTTCTCTCTCTCTGAACTAGATCACCAGAGGAAGAAGAAGGAAGGAGAAGGAAGAAGGACAGAGACACAAGTGTTTTTCAGGCGCACATACGCCACCCGCCGCTCGAACGGCATCCTTTTTTTCTCTCCCTGAGCACGTACTCAGCTCCCCAAAAACACACACTGGCAGCCGTGGCTTTGTAGACGCCCAGCGACGCAGCCCTTACGTTTCCTCGTAGCTAGCCCCCCGCTGCATGCAGCGGGCGAACCGGCCATGCGCACGACGCGCGCCATGCGAGCGACGCGGCCAGCTCCACCGGCCACTCCTAACAGCCTAGCTACCGTGACCACTACGCCACACACACATCTACTTATCCATCTAATGCATGCACGCATGACCCGGCTAGTCAATCCACTAACGAACTAACTACATGCACAAGATTAGTACTAACATTTTTCCTCCTAATCTTGACTTGCCATCCTCGGAGTTGTTGCGGCTCCCGTCATCGATGTTGCCACCACCGTGACCCAGCCCGCGGACCCGACCTGGCGCACTGACGCCGGTCGCACCATACTCCGTCACGATCCCGGCGACACACGCCTGGCGTCCCTCTGCGCCCCGCACGTCCCGCGCGCACCCAACGCACCCGACGAGCCCGATAGCACCAGACACTCAGCGCGTGCCGCCTCCGCGTCCGCCATGGCAGCCGCCACGCCGCGCCTACATGCCACGCACCTTCCACGGTTGTCGCCCCGAGCCGTCGCGACCTCTGCGTCACCACGCAGGTCCTTCGCGACCTCCTCGTCTCCGTGACCGCCGTGCCCTTCGCGCGCACTCCCCACGTCCCCGCGCTCCCGGCCCGCGCTCCCGCCGCGCACGTACGCGATCTGCGCAACCAGGTCCAGCGCCTCGACGCGGTCCACTCCCGCGGTCCCGACGCGCCCGATGCGTCCAGTGCGCACCCATAACACGCACCGGTCGCGCCCGGCTCGCCGCCGCGTCTTATTGCCCTGCACCGCCGCGGCCTCCATGCCGCCATGCCGTGCTGCGCCGCCGCGCTACCACGCAGCGCCTCGGCGGCCTCCACTGTCGCCGCACGTACGACGTCACCGCCCGCCGCCTCCGCCACGCGCCATGACAGCCATAGCGCTGCCCACCTCCATAGGCCGACACACGGCCCGGAGCTCCAACGCGCAGCCGCCGGCGAGCGCCGCCATCGCTGCCACGCCTCCGGCACGGCAAGCACGCCCAAGACACCAAGCTCATGATACCAATTGTTGTTGCCGTGGCTATGCCCTTGCTCTCGCTCTCGCTGCACCTTTCTCTCTCTCTGAACTAGATCACCAGAGGAAGAAGAAGGAAGGAGAAGGAAGAAGGACAGAGACACAAGTGTTTTTCAGGCGCACATACGCCACCCGCCGCTCGAACGGCATCCTTTTTTTCTCTCCCTGAGCACGTACTCAGCTCCCCAAAAATACACACTGGCAGCCGTGGCTTTGTAGACGCCCAGCGACGCAGCCCTTACGTTTCCTTGTAGCTAGCCCCCCGCTGCATGCAGCGGGCGAACCGGCCATGCGCACGACGCGCGCCATGCGAGCGACGCGGCCAGCTCCACCGGCCACTCCTAACAGCCTAGCTACCGTGACCACTACGCCACACACACATCTACTTATCCATCTAATGCATGCACGCATGACCCGGCTAGTCAATCCACTAACCAACTAACTACATGCACAAGATTAGTACTAACATCTTTCTGGATTCCAACCACTATATATCCATCAGAAAACCAGCGACCCAACAGTGACGAACTAGAGATGCGCACTACACTGTGGACCGAGCTACGATGGGTGTGGATCCAGAAGAGGATGGTCAGCGCCGACGTCAGGAATGAACGGCAGAAGGGAAGAGGTTGTTTGTGCATCCGTACGGGGTGGCGTGACCCATGTCCCGTGTGGCTTTTGAGGGAGCGTTCTGTCGGTAGGAGGTCCCAAGGAACACCCCAACAATCATTCGATCCAGATCACGCGGTGATAGTTAGGCCATCTCCAACACTAACCCTCAAACCATCTGCATATATTTAAACCGCGCTATCCGAACGTGTTGTTGGAACGTAGACGTTAGTTAATTAGTGAGTCTAGAAAAATGCACCGCGGGATAGTTGCTCCCCCCGCGTCGCCCCCGCTCGGGCGACTCGTGCGGGATCGCAACCCTAGCTGCCGGGGGCTTCC
>NC_041393.1:592322462-592323607 GCF_002162155.2 Triticum dicoccoides
AGGACGCCGCTGGCCTATATCCCGGAGGCTGACGGCGGTGGCGGGGGCCTTCCCTCTCTTGCGCCATGGGGGCGGTGCGGTGCCACACAGTGTGTGGTGGCACGGACAATCTGGCCTTGGTGGCATGGCGGTCCTGCCTTGACTGGCGGCGGCACGGCGGCCGCCTCGGCCTAGGGCGGCGATGGTGGCGGGTGCGGCGGCCATCCCTGCTTCGGGCAGCGACCTTGGCTGCGTTCGGCGGCGGCGGCCGGGCCTGCGGTGACGGACCATCTGACCTCGGATGGCGGTGGCAACATGGAGGGCCTGGTGGTTGGGTCGGCTCCATGCGTGGATTGCCCTCCGGGCAGATCTGATCTGGCCGGTGCGGCCTGCTCGATGTGCGGTGGCTCAGATCGGCGGCGACCCGTGCACATGATGCTTGATGGAGGTTCTTCGAGCGGATCCGGGTGAAAACCTCGTTCTTGGCTTGATACCAAGACCAGCATTGGCGGCACTCTTTTGTGTCATTACCCTTCTTGAAGGCATCGCCGTGGAGAAGCTCCAGACCTCTATCCGCTACCTCCGGGGGAAACCCTAGATTAGTAGATCGGATGATGGCGGCGCGTTGGTGTTGTCGTGGTTCTAAGCCTGACAGTAGAGTGGAGGGTAGGTATGGAGAGGCAAGGTCCTAGCTATGGAGAGGTTGTAAGCACAAAGGATGTACGAGTTCAGGCCCTTCTCGGAAGAAGTAACAGCCCTACGTCTCGGAGCCCGGAGGCGGTCGAGTGGATTATGAATGTATGGATCACAAGGTGCCGAACCCTTCTGCCTGTGGAGGGGGGTGGCTTATATAGAGTGCGCCAGGACCCCAGCCAGCCCACGTAGGAGAGGGTTTAAGGTGAGTTAAGTCTGGGGCGTTACTGGTAACGCCCCACATAAAGTGCCTTTACTATCATAAAGTCTACTTAATTACAGGCCGTTGCGGTGCAGAGTGCCTCTTGACCTCCTGGTGGTCGAGTGAGTCTTCGTGGTCGAGTCCTTCAGGCCAGTCGAGTGAATCCTCGTTGGTCGACTGGAAGGCGACCTCTTCTAGGGATGTCCTAGGGTAAGTTACTTGGAACAGGTCCATGACCCTACCCTAGGTACATAACCCCATCATTAGCCCC
>NC_041393.1:592337268-592348767 GCF_002162155.2 Triticum dicoccoides
TATGTGGCTCGGCTGGGGCTTCTGGCTCTTGATGATCGGCTTAGGTGAGTGGTCTGGGTATTTGGCCCAACTAGCACCCCTTCATCATATGGATAGGAGTAGTGGCATATGTTGCCAAGATGGCGGATGTGAAGGAAATATGCCCTAGAGGCAATAATAAAGTTATTATTTATTTACTTATTTCATGATAAATGTTTATTACTCATGCTAGAATTGTATTAACCGAAAACATAATACATATGTGAATACATAGACAAACATAGTGTCACTAGTATGCCTCTACTTGACTAGCTCGTTGATCAAAGATGGTTGTGTTTCCTAGCCATAGACATGAGTTGTCATTTGATTAACGGGATCACATCATTAGAAGAATGATGTGATTGACTTGATTCATTCCGTTAGCTTAGCACTTGATCGTTTAGTATGTTGCTATTGCTTTCTTCATGACTTATACATGTTCCTATGACTATGAGACTATGCAACTCCCGTTTATCGGAGGAACACTTTGTGTGCTACCAAACGTCACAACATAACTGGGTGATTATAAAGGAGCTCTACGGGTGTCTCCGAAGGTACATGTTGAGTTGGCGTATTTCGAGATTAGGATTTGTCACTCCGATTGTCGGAGAGGTATCTTTGGGCCCTCTCGCTAATGCACATCACTATAAGCCTTGCAAGCAATGTGACTAATGAGTTAGTTGCGGGATGATGCATTACATAACGAGTAAAGAGAATTGCCGGTAACGAGATTGAACTAGGTATTGAGATACCGACGATCGAATCTCGGGCAAGTAGCATACCAATAGCAAAGGGAACAACGTATGTTGTTACGCGGTTTGACCGATAAAAGATCTTCGTAGAATATGTTGGAGCCAATATGAGCATCCAGGTTCCGCTATTGGTTACTGACCGGAGACGTATCTCGGTCATGTCTACATAGTTCTCGAACCCGCAGGGTTCGCACGCTTAAAGTTCGGTGACGATTTATATTATGAGTTTATGTGTTTTGATATACCAAAGGTAGTTCAGAGTCCCGGATGAGATCGGGGACAAGACGAGGAGTCTCGAAATGGTCGAGACGTAAAGATTGATATATTGGACGACTATATTTGGACTTCGAAAAGGTTCTGAGTAATTCGGGTATTTTTCGAAGTACCAGAGAGTTACGGGAATTCACCGGGAATATATGGGCCTTATTGGGCCATACGGGAACAGAGGAGAGAGGCCAAAAGGAAGGAAGCGTGCGCCCCCCCTCTGGTCCGAATTGGACAAGGGGTGCAGCCCCCCTTTTCCTTCTCCCTCTCTCCCTCTTTCCTTCTCTCCTACTCCGGGAAGGAAATGGGAATCCTACTAGGACTTGGGAGTCCTAGTAGGACTCCCCACACTTGGCGCCCTCCTCTAGGGCCGGCCTCTCCCTCCGTACTTTATATACGGGGGCAGGGGGCACCTCTAGACACAACAATTGATCCCTTGGATCTTTTAGCCATGTGCGGTGCCCCCCTCCATCATAATCCACCTTGATAATATCGTAGCGGTGCTTAGACGAAGCCCTGCGTCGGTAGAACATCATCATCGTCACCACACCGTCGTGCTGACGGAACTCTCCCTCAAAGCTCGGCTGGATCGGAGTTCGAGGGACGTCATCAAGCTGAACGTGTGCTGAACTCGGAGGTGTCTTGCGTTCGATACTTGATCGGTAGGATCGTGAAGACATACGACTACATCATCCGCGTTGTGCTAACGCTTCCGCTTTCGGTCTACGAGGGTACGTGGACAACACTCTCCCCTCTTGTTGCTATGCATCACCATGATCTTGCGTGTGCGTAGGAATTTTTTGGAAATTACTATATTCCTCAACAGTGGCATCCGAGACTGGTTTTATGCGTAGATGTTATATGCACGAGTAGAACACAAATGAGTTGTGGGCAATACAAGTCATACTGCTTACCAGCATGTCATACTTTGGTTCTGCGGTATTGTTGGATGAAGCGGCTCGGACCGACATTACGTGTACCTTACGCGAGACTGGTTCTACCGACGTGCTTTGCACATAGGTGGCTGGCGGGTGTCAGTTTCTCCAACTTTAGTTGAACCGAGTGTGGCTACGCCTGGTCCTTGAGAAGGTTAAAACATCACTAACTTGACGAACTATCGTTGTGGTTTTGATGTGTAGGTAAGAACGGTTCTTGCTCAGCTCGTAGCAGCCACGTAAAACTTGCAACAACAAAGTAGAGGATGTCTAACTTGTTTTTGCACGGCATGTTGTGATGTGATATGGTCAAGACATGATGCTGAATTTTATTGTATGAGATGATCATGTTTTGTAACAAAGTTATCGGCAACTGGCAGGAGCCATATGGTTGTCACTTTATTGTATGCAATGAAATCGCCCTGTCATTGCTTTACTTTATCACTAAGCGGTAGCGATAGTCGTAGAAGCAATAGGTGGCGAAACGACAACGATGCTACGATGAAGATCAAGGTGTCGCGCCAGTGACGATGGTAATCATGACGGTGCTTCAGAGATGGTGATCACAAGCACAAGATGATGATGGCCATATCATATCACTTATATTGATTGCATGTGATATTTATCCTTTATGCATCTTATTTTGCTTTGATTGACGGAGCATTATAAGATGATCTCTCACTAAATTTCAAGGTATAAGTGTTCTCCCTGAGTATGCACCGTTGTGAAAGTTCTTCGTGCTGAGACACCACGTGATGATCGGGTGTGATAGGCTCTACGTTCAAATACAACGGGTGCAAAACAGTTGCACACACAGAATACCCAGGTTAAACTTTACGAGCCTAGCATATACAGATATGACCTCGGAACACTGAGACCGAAAGGTCGAGCATGAATCATATAGTAGATATGATCAACATAGTGATGTTCACCATTGAAAACTACTCCATTTCACGTGATGATCGGACATGGTTTAGTTGATTCGGATCACGTGATCACTTAGATGATTAGAGGAATGTCTATCTAAGTGGGCGTTCTTAAGTAATATGATTAATTGAACTTTAATTTATCATGAACTTAGTCCTGATAGTATTTTGCAAATTATGTTGTAGATCAATAGCTCGCGTTGTTGCTTCCCTATGTTTTTATATGTGTCCTAGAGAAAACTGAGTTGAAAGATGATAGTAGCAATGATGCGGACTGAGTCCCTGATCAGAGGTTTATCCTCATTGCTGCACAAAAGAATTATGTCCTTGATGCACCGCTAGGTGACAGACCTATTGCATGAGTAGATGCAGACGTTATGAACGTTTGGCTAGCTCAATATGATGACTACTTGATAGTTTAGTGCATCATGTTTAACGGCTTAGAATCGGGACTTCAAATACGTTTTGAACGTCATGGACCATATGAGATGTTCCAAGAGTTGAAGCTAATATTTCAAGCAAATACCCGAGTTGAGATATGAAGTCTCCAACAAGTTCTATAGCTAAAAGATGGAGGAGAATTGCTCAATTAGTGAGCATGTGCTCAGATTGTCTGGGTACTACAATCGCTTGAATCAAGTGGGAGTTAATCTTCCAGATAAGATAGTGATTGACAGAGTTCTCTAGTCACCATCACCAAGTTGCTAGAACTTCGTGATGAACTATAGTATGCAAGGGATGACGAAAACGATTCCCGAGCTCTTCGTAATGTTGAAATCGACGAAGATAGAAATCAAGAAAGAGCATCAAGTGTTGATGATTGACAAGACCACTAGTTTCAATAAAAGGGCAGAGGGAAAGAAAGGGAACTTCAAGTAGAATGACAAGCAAGTTATCACTCCTGTGAAGAAGCCCAAAGCTGGACCTAAGCCTGAAACTGAGTGCTTCTACTGTAAAGGAAATGGTCGCTGGAAGTGGATCTATTCCAAATATTTGGTGGATAAGAAGGATGGCAAAGTGAACAAGGGTATATTTGATATACAGGTTATTGATGTGTACCTTACTAGTGTTTATAGTAGCCTCTGAGTATTTGATACTTGTTCGGTTTCTAAGATTAGTAACTCGAAACAGGAGTTACAGAATAAACAGAGACTAGTTGAGGGTGAAGTGATGATGTGTGTTGGAAGTGGTTTCAAGATTGATATGATCATCATCGCACACTCCCTATACTTTCGGGATTAGTGGTAAACCTAAATAAATGTTATTTGGCGTTTGCATTGAGCATGAGTATGATTTGATCATGTTTATTGCAATACGGTTATTCATTTAAAATCAGAGAATAATTGTTGTTCTGTTTACATGAATAAAACCTTCAATGGTCATAGACCCAATAAAAATATTTTGTTGGATCTCGATCGTAGTGATATACATATTCATAATATTGATGCCAAAAGATGCAAAGTTGATAATGATAGTGCAACTTATTTGAGGCACTGCCGTTTGGGTCATATCGGTGTAAAGCACATGAAGAAACTCCATAAAGATGGATTTTTGGAATCACTTGGTTATGAATCATTTGATGCTTGTGAACCATGCCTTTTGGGCCAAATGACTAAAACTCCGTTCTCTAGAACAATGGAACGAGCTATTGACTTGTTGGAAATAATACACACCGATGTATACGGTCCAATGAGTGTTGATGCTCGTGGCGGGTATCGTTATTTTCTGACCTTCATAGATGATTTGAGCAGATATGAGTATATCTACTTAATGAAACATAAGTCTGAAACATTTGAAAAGTTTAAAGAAATTCAGAGTGAAGCGGAAAATCATCATAACAAGAAAATAAAGTTTCTACGATCTGATCGGGGAGGAGAATATTTGAGTTACGAGTTTGGTCTACATTTGAAACAATGTGGAATAGTTTCGCAACTCACGCCACCCAGAACACCACAGCATAATGGTGTGTCCGAATGTCGTAATCGTACTTTACTAGATATGGTGTGATCTATGATGTATCTTACCGATTTACCACTATCATTTTGGGGTTATGCATTAGAGACAGTTGCATTCACTTTAAATAGGGCACCATCAAAATCCGTTGAGACGACGCCTTATGAACTATGGTTTGGCAAGAAACCAAAGTTGTCGTTTCTTAAAGTTTGGGGCTGCGATGCTTATGTGAAAAAGTTTCAACCTGATAAGCTCGAACCCAAATCGGAGAAGTGCGTCTTCATAGAATACTCAAAGGAAACTATTGGGTACACCTTCTATCACAGATCCGAAGGCAAATTATTCGTTGCTAAGATGGATCCTTTCTAGAGAAGGAGTTTCTCTTGAAAGAAGTGAGTGGGAGGAAAGTAGAGCTTGATAAGGTAATTGTACCTTCTCCCGAATTGGAAAGTAGTTAATCATAGAAATCAGTTCCAGTGATTCCTACACCAATTAGTGAGGAAGCTAATGATGATAATCATGAAACTTCAGATTAAGTTACTACAGAACCTCGTAGGTCTTCCAAAGTACAGTCCGCACCAGAGTGGTACGGTAATCCAGTTCTGGATGTCATGTTACTAGACCATGATGAACCTACGAACTATGAGGAAGCGATGATGAGCCCAGATTCCACGAAATGGCTTGAAGGCCATGAAATCTGAGATGGGATCCATGTATGAGAACAAAGTGTGGACTTTGGTGGACTTGCCTGATGATCGCAAGCCATAGAAAATAAATGGATCTTCAAGACGAAGATAGACACTAATAGTAGTGTTACTATCTACAAAGCTCGAATTGTCGCAAAAGGTTTTCGACAAGTTCAAGGTGTTGAATACGATGAGATTTTCTCACTCGTATCGATGCTTAAGTCTGTCCGAATCATGTTAGCAATCGCCACATTTTATGAAATCTGATAAATAGATGTCAAAAACTGCATTCCTTCATGGATTTATTAAAGAATAGTTGTATATGATGCAACCAGAAGATTTTGTCAATCCTAAAGGTGCTAACAAAATGTGCAAGCTCCAGCGATCCATCTATGGACTGGTGCAAGCATCTTGGAGTTGGAATATACACTTTTGATGAGTTGATCAAAGCATATGGTTTTATACAGACTTTTGAAGAAGCCTGTATTTACAAGAAAGTGAGTGGGAGCTCTGTAGCATTTTTAAGACTATATGTAGATGATATATTGTTGATTGGAAATGATATAGAAATTCTGGATAGCATAAAAGGATACTTGAATAAGAGTTTTTCAAAGAAAAGACATCGGTGAAGCTGCATACTCATTGAGCATCAAGATCTATAGAAATAGATCAAGACGCTTGATAAGATTTTTCAATGAGTACATACCTTGATAAGATTTTGAAGTAGTTCAAAATGGAACAGTCAAAGAAGGAGTTCTTGCCTATGTTGCAAGGTGTGAAGTTGAGTAAGACTCAAAACCCGACCATGGCAGAAAATAGAAAGAGAATAAAAAGTCATTCCCTATGCCTCAGTCATAGGTTCTATAAAGTATGCTATGCTGTGTACCAGACCTATTGTATACCTTGCTCTGAGTTTGGTAAGGGAGTACAATTTTGATCTAAGAGTAGATCACTGGACAGCGGTCAAGAGTATCCTTAGTGAGGACTAAGGAAATATTTCTCGATTATGGAGGTGATAAAAGAGCCCGTCGTAAAGAGTTACATCGGTGCAAGCTTTTACACTGATCCAGATGACTCTAAGTCTCAATCTAGATACATATTGAAAGTGGGAGCAATTAGCTAGAGTAGCTCCGTGCAGAGCATTGTAGACATAGAATATTTGCAAAATACATACAGCTCTGAATGTGACAGACACGTTGACTAAACTTTTCTCACGAGCAAAACATGATCATACCTTAGTACTCTTTGGTTGTTAATCACATAGCATGTGAACTAGATTATTGACTCTAGTAAACTCTTTGGGTGTTGATCACATGACGATGTGAACTATGGGTATTAATCACATACAGACGTGAATATTGGTGTTAAATCACATGGCGATGTGAACTAGATTATTGACTCTAGTGCAAGTGGGAGATTGAAGGAAATATGCCCTAGAGGCAATAATAAAGTTATTATTTATTTCCTTATTTCATGATAAATGTTTATTATTCATGCTAGAATTGTATTAACCGGAAACATAATACATGTGTGAATACATAGACAAACAGTGTCACTAGTATGCCTCTACTTGACTAGCTCATTGATCAAAGATGGTTGTGTTTCCTAGACATAGACATGAGTTGTCATTTGATTAACTGGATCACATGATTAGAAGAATGATGTGATTGACTTGACCCATTCCGTTATCTTAGCACTTGATTGTTTAGTATGTTGCTATTGCTTTCTTCATGACTTATACATGTTCCTATGACTATGAGATTATGCAACTCCCGTTTACCGGAGGAACACTTTGTGTGCTACCAAACGTCACAACGTAACTGGGTGATTATAAAGGAGCTCTACAGGTGTCTCCGAAGGTACATGTTGAGTTGGCGTATTTTGAGATTAGGATTTGTCACTCCGATTGTCGGAGAGGTATCTCTGGGCCCTCTCGCTAATGCACATCACTATAAACCTTGCAAGCAATGTGACTAATGAGTTAATTGCGGGATGATGCATTACATAACGAGTAAAGAGAATTGCCGGTAACGAGATTGAACTAGGTATTGAGATACCGACGATCGAATCTCGGGCAAGTAGCATACCGATGACAAAGGGAACAACATATGTTGTTATGCGGTTTGACCGATAAAAAATCTTCGTAGAATATGTAGGAGCCAATATAAGCATCTAGGTTCCGCTATTGGTTATTGACCGGAGATGCGTCTCGGTCATGTCTACATAGTTCTCGAACCCGTAGGGTCCGCACGCTTAAAGTTCGGTGACAATTTATATTACGAGTTTATGTGTTTTGATGTATCAAAGGTAGTTCAGAGTCCTGGATGAGATCAGGGACATGACGAGGAGTCTCAAAATGGTCGAGACGTAAAGATCGTTATATTGGACGACTATATTCGGACTTTGGAAAGGTTCCGAGTGCTTCGGGTATTTTTTGGAGTACCAGAGAGTTACGGAAATTCGCCGGGGAGTATATGAGCCTTATTGGGCCATACGGGAACAGAGGAGAGAGGCCAAAAGGAAGGAGGCGCCCCCCCTCTGGTCCGAATTGGACAAGGGGTGCAGCCACCTTTTCCTTCTCCCTCTCCCCCTCTTTCCTTCTCTCCTACTCCGGAAAGGAAAGCGGAATCCTACTAGCACTTGGAACTCCTAGTAGGACTCCCCACACTTGGCGCGCCCTCCTCTAGGGCCGGCCTCTCCCTCCCTCCTTTATATACGGGGGCAGGGGGGCACCTCTAGACACAACAATTGATCATTGATCTCTTAACCGTGTGCGGTGCCCCCTCCACCATATTCCACCTCGATAATATCGTAGCGGTGCTTAGGCGAAGCCCTGCATCGATATAACATCATCATCGTCACCATGCCGTCGTGCTGAAGAAACTCTCCCTCAAAGCTCGGCTGGATCGGAGTTCGAGGGACGTCATCGAGCTGAACTTGTGTTGAACTCGGAGGTGCCGTGCTTTCGGTACTTGATCGGTCGGATCGTGAAGACATACGACTACATCAACCGTGTTGTGCTAACGCTTCCGCTTACGGTCTACGAGGTTATGTGGACACACTCTACCCTCTCGTTGCTATGCATCACCATGATCTTGTGTGTGCGTAGGATTTTTTTTGAAATTACTATGTTCCCCAACAGGATTCAGGCATATTGCTGTAATACTTTGTAAGGTCCTCGAGAATAATCAGTAAAGTGGCTGTATGCATCTCCTAGATGTAGAGGCCGGGGGTCATTCTCCTTTTCTAAAAAAAATCCGAACGTATTGTGCCGTCCAATGCGGGTTTGTATCAGCCCGCAAGGGGTTTCAGACATATTTTATTCTGCAAACCAGAGACAAATGTGGGGGAATTTACGGGCGTCTGGACCGTTGCCAAGGCTGCGTTTGACCGCCCTACCCACCCAAACCCCTTCCCTCACCCCTCCCTCGTTTTTCAACCGAAATGGCCAGCGCCGCTCCCAAATGTTAGTGCCGCATTTATGTCCGGCCAGAGTGGATGCGACCTCTCACTAGTGCCGGCGTTGAAGCGGCACAATGCCTGAGAGAGCGCCAACATTGAAGCGACGCGATGGCCAAAAGAGCACTGCCTGCGCCGCTTCTCGGTGCACATGACTCCTCCGTGTTCAAATGACACTACAGTCGTCCGTCTGTCCATTTGCCGTCCACATTAATGACACATGGTTGCTGAGGCGGCTACTCCCGTGCCACCCGTTCGTCCCTCTGCCGCCTACCATTGCTATATAAACTATAGCCCCGGCCTAGCCGCATTCAGCCGCCTCTGGTCCCTTTCTTCCTTCCGCACCACTCCCGTCATGGCTTCCTCGCGCTCCAAAGCTCTCTCGGACGAGCTGATGCCGGAGCTGATGTATTTAAAGAACACAAAAAAAAGATAATCATCCAAACAAAGTTAAATAAGCATGGTATAGTGACATTTAAAGAACTATTACTCAACCAATATACCTGGTGTATTTAAAGTAGCGGATATGAACCTACGAACCAAAAGTTTGTATACTATTGTACGCAGAAGTTTTCCGATCTAAAACCATTCCGCGGCAATGACCGCACCATCCTTTCACATTTGACTTCACCATACCTCACAAGGGCATTCCTTTATAAAAGTTTGTGCGCCTTTTCCCAAGAATAACTAACCAGATTTATCTTTAAATTTAACTATTTTTATGTTATGCAGCTACCAAAGTAGCATGCTGTTTTGTAGTCTAATAAAGCCACCAATGTCTGCAGCCTAAGGAGATGGCACCAAAGTTGATTCGAACTGCGGTATAAAGTATTCACCTCAGAGTAGGTATTCCGTTCCCGACATCTACTATTCTTAGTTTAACCTTTGTTTTTTTCCTTTTTGTTGACGGATTTGGCTAAAGTCTAGTGTACGAGATGTGAACCTTCAATTACTTTAAACTCTAATGTACTGAGAGAGCACACTCATCCAGTGTTCATACATAAAAGAATCTTGCATTGCATTTGCCCACAAGTCGTGATTGACCGAAAAGTGTTGAAGGACTCATAAAGCATGGGGATGGTGTGCTTGATCGCATGGTTGTGCTATATATCTTGGTTATCATACAAGGTGTAGTTGTTGAAAGCACTTATCTCAAATCAATTTCACATGCTATTTTCTACACAGAATTAACTTTCATAGATTTTTTGTGTGTAGTCTTTCATAATTAATGGCCATCTCTGGTGCATGAAATAGCTAGTATCAATGGCTTTGCTATAATACTGTTTCAAAACCATAGTTTGTTTGTTTGTTCTTTATAGGAAAAACCATAGTTTGGTTTTTTTACACAACCTAAAAGCTTGCACGAAGTGAGAGCTATAAAACAAATTGTCAGCAACACAACTAGATTTGACAAAACCGGACTGGTCCTCGTCAATGATGTTTTAAAATCTTGCAACTAGTATGTTAATTAGTGATCCATTATACTAAACTATTAAGGACTAAAATTAGTCTTAAGCCTCAGAGGATTTGTACTGTTTTTTCTGGAGAAAATTCATACACGATCTATTAATCCTTTCAAGATGCAAAGAACCCTCATACAATCTTCTAACTATTATATACTAAAAGCACAATACGGAATACAAATAGAGATAGATGCTAGAAACTCCCATGTTAACCAGAAAATACTATCCCTAAATTTGGTGGACCTATATAAATTAAAATATTGTAAATGTTAGATCTTTGTGGAAAATTTGTGGCCACTTGACTTAATTTTCGCTATCCCTCCATATTATGTCCGAAATTACTAGTTAAGGGTTATCCATTGCAGAGATCACTCCTCACCTTCTCAGACGCTCACAAGTGGTGTATTGCATATGCATCACCACCTATCCCTCACCTGGTAGTTTTTTTTCATGTAGATTTGTTTATTCAAAACGTTTTATCTCTTCAACCGTGCGTCCAGATACCGACCATCTCACCGTTAGATTTCTCTCGTCGAGATATTTGATACTAGATCCGATTTTAATAGGTTTCGCCAAACTCTTTTTCAAAGAAAAATCAGATACCGGAAAAAATCCTGAAAAAATGAATACAAAAAAACAAAAAAGGAAGAAAAAACCAGAGCCCTGAAGTACGGTTGCGCGTTTTCACTGTTCCCCCTTCTCATGGAAGCACTTTTTCCCCAAAAAACGAAGATGTGCTTCTTACGGAAGTAAATTTGTGCTTCCACGAGAGGCGAATCTGATAAGCGAATCTGTACTTCTCGGGAAAGCGTATATATTATTTTTAGAAGCACATTGCAAAAGCAAAATTGTGCTTCCATGAGAAGCAAATCTGTGCTTCTCGTGGAAGTACATTTTTGTCCCTTTTTGAGAAGTAGCGTTGTGCTTCTCGCGGAATCAAATCTGCGTTTGCATGAGAAGTGGGTATGTGTTTCTCGTGAAAGCATAGGTTTTTTTCCCTTGTTGAGAAGCATAGATTTGCTTCACAAAAAAAAGAGGCAAAA
>NC_041393.1:592349038-592352748 GCF_002162155.2 Triticum dicoccoides
TAAAAAACCAAAATACAAAGGAAGCGCCCAGTATGCAACACGTGGTGGCGGCTGGGCGCACCACTTGGCATGCTCACATGCTACAAAAGTGATCCTCGTGGGAGCCCCGCGAGGGGTAACCCTTTTTTTAGGAAAGGCCATCATGGCTTTCTTTATTAATTTTAGATAATCGTTGCATCGTCCACAAGCTTACTGACCAAAAAGTTAGGAGGCTCATTCAACCTGCTAAGTGAAGCTTTATTAAATAACTATGTCTAGCTAGCACATGCGTAGCTTGATTCGAAGATCGAAAACAATGTTTAAAGATGACCTTTCCTATAGAAGTAGTTATGTCCACACATTCTGCAAAGATAGTTGCTGCTGAATCCCACTATCTAGATTCTCCCATGCAATAGTTTACCACTCGTAACGAGTCAGACTCTGCTTCCACCCGATTGAAGCCTAGAGAATTTGCCAATTCGAGCTCGTTCATCATTGCCAATGCTTCAGTTGTCACAACATCTGCAACATACGGTATTAGCTTGCATTGGGCTGCTAAAAATTACCTTTTTCATCTCTAATAACCGCCGCAGTTGCACCCATTCCTTCATCCTCATGAAAGGTTGCATCCACGTTAACTTTCACAAACTTTGGGTCCGGCCTGCACCATTTGTGTTGTTGATCCCCAGTAGATTTCGAGAAGGCCTTCTGGTAATTACTAGCAACTGATAATACCATCATAGGCCATCTTACCATTGGAGGGACTGTTTCATTATGAGTTATGCGGCGTCTGATCCACCAAAGATACAAGCATGAGACGACCACAACCTGTTTAAATTTAGACTAGGATCAAGAGGGTATGGACTGTTTGGTAGAGTGAGTAAGAATTCCAAAATGGTCGAGCCCGAATGATCAACTGGAAGTGCATGGTTAATTGTGTCCATCATTCTCAACCGCTGCCACATTTCCCTTGCATGTGTGCATGTGAATAGGAGGTGGTGTAGATCCTCAGGTCCTTGGTGGCA
Source organism: Triticum dicoccoides (assembly GCF_002162155.2). Lineage (NCBI taxonomy): Eukaryota > Viridiplantae > Streptophyta > Magnoliopsida > Poales > Poaceae > Triticum > Triticum dicoccoides. The sequence continues at coordinate 592,350,043 of NC_041393.1, forward strand.
GATCGAGCAGGCTCCATCAGTGCCTACATGCCTATTCATGAGTATAGACTTAAGAAGTATAATTCCATGCAGAGTCCGCCAGCAATATATCTGAAATTTACGTGGGATGTTTAGCTTCCAGATAGTACTCCACACCGCTAACATGGTAGATCCACCTCGGCCCAAATACGTATTTGCATGTATTCCAAAAGTATGGATCCATTGTAACATGTAGGCTGTTTAGACAAAGAACACACCAGGTTTGTTTAGCTGCCAGGCTATGAAGTCATCAAATGCTTGTAGATTCAATGGGATTTGTAATATTCTAGTCACATCCACGGGAACAAAAATTGATCTAAGGAGATCTTCATCCCACATTTCTGAAACTGGATCAAGCAGTTCACTAACAGAAGATACAAGGGGGGTGATCACTTTCGTTTGCAAGGAAATTACAGATGTCATTGCTCAGTTCTGGTGGGGTGATGATGAGGACAATAAAAGAATGCACTAGTATTCCTAGTGGAAATTATGCTTCCCAAAATGTGAAGGATGTATGGGGTTTCAAGATCTTTACTCATTCAAATTGGCTGTGTTGGCTAAGCAATGTTTGAGATTAATCACAGATCCAGAGTCCCTTTGTGCTCGTGTGCTGAAAGCTAAATATTACCCAAATGGAAGTCTATTACAAGCAACACCAAAATAGGAGGCTTCATACACATGGCAAAGTATATTGAAGGGTCTCGAAACATTTAAGAAAGGGTACATATGGAGAATTGGTACAGGAGAGTCAGTGAACATTTGACATGATCCATGGATTCCTTCAAGCACACATAGGAAAGTGATCTCCCCTCGTGGACTCAGGTCTGCCCCTACCATAGCTGGTAGTCCAAGATATTTATCTGAAAGAGCCTCAGTATCAATATGCAAAATTTGGCAAACCAAAGTTGTATTTGGACTGAAAAATATGCTGAATTTTGCCAGGCTAACCATATGTCCCAAACTTTGGCAATACGTATCTAATATATATTGTAAGGAAGTTGCATTTAACACATTTGTGCCCATGAGAATTAGAGAATCATCAGCAAATAAAAGGTATGATACTGATGGTGCATTTCTACACACTCTAATCCCATCCATGCTACCAACTTCTTCTTCATACTACAACATACTCCCTCCGTAAACTAATATAAGAGTGTTTATATCACCATTTTAGTGATCTAAACGCTCTTATATTAGCTTACAGAGGGGGTACTAGAGAAACCTTCTGCACACAAGAGGAAAAAATAGGGGGAGAGGGGTCGGGGTCCCCTTTGCCTTATACCCCTGGTAGGTACAAATACCTTTGTTTCGTGATAATTGAACCGAACCTTATATCTGACTGAGCTGACACAAGCCATCATCATCTCAATCCATAACTCATGAAATCCAAGTTTTTGCATCATACTTTTTAAGAATATTCATTCCACACGAGCATAAGCCTTATGCATATCCAATTTTACTTCACACAGACATGACTGACGAGATCTCTTATTCTTAATTTTATGAACACATTCATATACAATCAACGCATTATCAGTGATAAGCCTCCGAGGAACAAAGGCACTCTGAGTTGGGGGAATTATGTCTAGTAGGATACTCTTTAACCTCAACGCTAGCATTTTGTAAATAATTTTATAAAGTACATTGCACAAGCTGATAGGACTATACCGAGTACCAATTCTGGAGTATCAACCTTTGGAATAATAACAATTGAAGTATCATTCAATCCAGCAGGAATTTGCCTCGAGTTAATAGCAAAGAGGACTTCTTGGATGATTTCATCCCCTAGAATATGCCAAAACTTTTTAAAGAATATAGCATCAAGATCGTCTGGCCCTGGCGCCTTTAAATCGCCAATACTAAATACCGCTTTTTTCACATCATCGCAAGTAAAAGGATCCATCAACATGCCATTCATGTGATTTGTTATCTTGGACACTGAACCTTCTCGAGGATCTCTGTGTTGACTTGCCGCACCTCGGATGCAAATAGATTAGTGAAGTAATTCTGAATATGAGGTGAAACCTCGGCCCTACCTTCCAAAGTATTTCCATTCTCATCTTTCAGCTTATTTATCATATTCCTTTTCCTTCTGGCTGAGGCTTATGCTTGAAAGAAAGCAGTGTTTCTGTCTCCCTTCTTCAACCAAGTGGCTCGTGATCTTTGCATGTAATGGATTTCTTCTAATTCTAGAAGATACTCCACTAGCTCAGAGAGTTCTTTTTTCTTACTTTATGTTTCATCATTCACGGGTCCCGTCATTATTTTCTCAAGTTCTCTTTGTGCCTTCCTTAATCTTTTCTTTGGATTCTTAAGCGCTCTCTGGTCCCAATCATGAAAGGCGTTGTACATCTGGTTCAATTTGTCGTAAATATTATTCACGGCCGGGTCTGAATCAGCTCGGTCCCACACCTCCTGTACAGTTTCGCTGAACATTTGTTCATTAAGTCAATGGGCTTCAAACCTTTTAGCAGAACCATCAATGCTAATGTTTTGCTTGTAAAAATCTGTATCAACCAATAATGGTCAATGGTCTGAATTATTGTATGGGCTGTTCTCAAGCGCCGCGTGAGGGAAGAGTTGTGACCATGCTTCATTAATTAAGCCTCTGTCTACGTTCTCTAATTCTGCCTCCATGCCACATAAAAAGGTCACCAACGAATCCCATATCTCTAAGATCACAATCAT
>NC_041393.1:592352924-592395700 GCF_002162155.2 Triticum dicoccoides
ATTGGATCTCATTAAGGTCTCCAATCATCAGCCATGGCATTGTATGGTTTTGGTGCAAAGCTGTCATGCGATCCCATGTTTTGTATTTATTTTCCCATCTAAATTCACCATACATCCCAGTTAATCTCCAGAAATTATTATTGCCTTCATCAATCCTCACATCAATGAACATTGGGTCAAGATCAAGCCTGCTAATCTTCACCTCCCTCTTCCAAAATAGCAACAGTCCACCCTTCCTTCCATTACTTGGGCATACAAACTTCTGATCCATCTTCAATTCCTCCTCAAGCACTCTACCGGATAGCTATCGAGGTGAGTCTCTGACAAGAACATCACATCGGGGTTACATACTCGCTGGACATCCAATAGAGCTCGCACCGCCGGGGCGTTCCCGAGCCCATTGCAGTTCCATGATAAAATCTTCATGGTAGTGGAGCGACGAACAGAACTCATTATCCGCGAGGGGTAACCCTTAGTTAGTTGCTCTCTCTTATGTCTGTATCTACTACAAGGAGCAGAGACCTTGTGTTCGATGTATGTCTTATATGCCAGCTGGCTAATCCAGTGCTCACGCGCCATACTCGCATGAGCCGGCCCAACAACACGCTTTCTGGATGGCTAGCTCATCCGCCCCATTCACTGGCTTGGCTGGCCATTTGACCGTTGACCAGGGCCATGGACAATAGGCTTTTCTATAAAAAATTCACAAATTTTTTAAATTGATTTCTTTTGGAAAAACTACGAGTTTTAAAGATGTGCAAAAAAATTCAAATTTGTTCGCTAATTCAAATAAATTGGGAATTTTAAAAAGGTTCATGGATTTGAAAACAATTGCGAGTTTGAAAACGTTCATGAATTGGAAAATATTCTGGAGTTTGGAAATGAGTTAGATTTAAAAGGTCATGAATTTTGAAAACAAATTCGAAAATAGGTCCTGAATTTATAAAAAGTTGACGATTTTCTAAAAACTTCAATTTTTTTTATAAAATGGAACTAAAAGAAAAAAAGAAAATAAGAGACAAAAAGAAAAGGAATTAAGTAAAAGAAAAGCCGAACAAAATCAAACTAAACTGAGTAAAAACCAAGAAATAAACACTGAACGGATTGGCTATGGGACTTGTGTATGGTAGGCGGCCGCGAGCTTTATCTAGCTTGGCGGGGTGACTTACATCTTGGTGATGGCATCTCGACTACGTCAACTACATCGTCCCTTAGACCTTGTCAAACTCGGCTACATCGCCCTACTTGATTGATCTCACATCTATCCCTCATTCTCCATGGCACCACACGACATCTACGTCGTCATTCCAATTGTTGTGCATTTTGGGCAAATTGGTGTCCAAATTACCAACTACCAACATACTCCTTTAGATACATTCATTTGAGGGACAAACTTTTTTGAACAGAGGGAGTATCTTAGAAGACAAAGCATTACCGGCAATGGAGAATGGCAGGGCACCACCGGCGATCGATATGACCACTGACTCTAAGCGACAGGCCAATGTTGCTCAATTTTGACTTGACAATTCTCTTGCCACAGTGTGCGAGCTGAGGAAATGCGAGTGAGACGGGAGTGTGTTACTATTTAATTGTTCTCTTTTTCATCTGGGTTGTGCGAGGGGTCTCATTGTACTGGGCGCATATGCATATGCAAACGAAGGGAGCTATGAAACACAAATAATAGAAAGTAGTTTTTTCTAATTAGAGATCCAGTTAGGCAAAAATAAAATTAGATATCGCTAGTTTAGATACAATCTACCAGAGGAATAGTGAAATTGTCTGGGTCAAGCTAGTACACCCTCTTTCTGCAAAAAAGCTAGTACACCCTCTAGTTTCACATAAAGTGAGTTTTCAACATGTCTTTAGTAGGATTTAGACAGCATATTATACGTTTGAATTGAAAACTTAAAAATCATATGATTTTTTGTTTACAAATAAAATAAAATCATATGCTAGGTTTTCCACACAAACATATAAAACATCACTTTTTGTGAATATGATAGAGACTAGGAGAGTAACATAGAAGAACCACCAGAGTAGCTCATTATTTATAGAATCGCTATATCCTACTCCCTTCATCATTTAGTTCATTCTCACCCACCGACCACCGCAACGCCTACTAAAGAAGCAGCATGCGTTGGTAGAGGAAGAGAGCTAGTATCAAAGAATGTGGACATGTACACTCTTGGGCCTACACTCTTTGGGGTAAATGACGAGAACGGGAGGCACCAGGAAAGAAGCAGCTAGCACATTCAGGATCCATCAACGTTGCTGCCGCAGCATGAGTAGAGAGACGAAAGCTTTGCAGTGTCAACGCGTTCGTTTTTGCAGCCTTTGAAGTCCTACACCCTCAGCCATCGCAACTCTACATGGCATAACTGGGATTGCCCCCACTACCGGAGAAATCGACCAGACGACGAAGTCCTCCGCTGCAACTTGGAAGCTATGTGTGATGTGCATGACTGCTGCCTGCTTCATACGGTTTATTATAAAAAGATGTTGTGCTAGCTTCCCATCATGCATTTCGATCATTGGATTGGATCACATGCATCGAGATTCAGTACATCTATCTTGGTGTATTTCTTCTCTATCGACCGTACGCCGTCATAGAGGATGGAGGTTTGTACATTTTTTTTCGCGAATATGTGAAGCTTGTGTATCTTTTCATTGATAGGTAGAAGAGAACAGAGTAACAAGAGGGGAGGAAGAGGGATACAACACGGCACACACTCTCCTAGCCTAAAACTCCAGAAACAAGACCTAGAGCAGCAAAGCCGCGTCACGAACAAAGCCATGCACCAGCATCACACGGTCATGCCATCAGGACGGAGCAAATCCACGTACCCCCCACCTTGAAACGCCAAGAAGAGTCGGCAATTGGGTTGCAGGATCGGACCGGCCTGAGGAGGAAGCCATGGAAGAAGCACCGGCGATGTTGTACATTGCGCCTCGGATGTCCACATCTTGAAAAGCAGCCCAAACCCAAGCAGGGTGTCCAACATCACCAATTTCAACACCGAAGACACCACGAGCAACCAAGACGACGCCTTCATGAAGGGGGACGACATCGGGACGCCGCCGCCGTCTGGTCTGGAGAACCGGACCAAGGGTTTCCCCCGGTGCTCGAAGGAGGACAGGTCGAAAGGCCATGGCAACGCCTTCAAGAAGGAGGCGGCATCCGCAGATGTCGCCGCTGCCAGCACCGGCAAGCCGAGCAAGGATTTCGTCCCGGCCTTTGACTGAATCACCCCAAATGCCGCCGGATCAGGAATCGAAGACCAGGAACCCATGTAGCTGGCTGGAACCACCACGGCAGGGAGAGATGCACCCATCACCAGACAAGAAGGTGTCTTGGGCGCCGCCGGATGCACCACAATCACCAACCAGCACCACCAACACAACTCACTGCAGGCACCAGATCCACCACCAACGCCATGGTCCAAAACTGGGCGGGGAAAAGGATGTGCCGTCGCCAGCAGCACCAAAGCCAGCCGAAGAGAAAGCATGGCTGGACCGAGAGCCATGGGGAGGAGCAGCCGGCAGGGGTAGGTCATGGAGGTGGGAGGCGCTGGAGGAGGTGGAGCACCACTACAAGAAATATGTCAACTTGTGACCACCACTATTGGTCACTGAAAGGTCATGGTTTTTCATTTGCGACCTTTTTGTGACCAAAAAGAGAAGGTCAAAAGCTGGCGGTCGTAAACTGACTATAGCGACCTTTCTTCTGGAATGGTCGAAGACGTTTATGACCAAAATATGTCCACTGTGGTGTTTTGGTCAGTAGCAACCTGCCCAGGCCACGTAGGCATCCAGCGTGGCAAGCTGATGTGGCACAAGATTCAGCCCGGTCCAATTCGGTTTTCTACATGGGCCTAGCCCAACAATTCGAGCTTTTTTCCAAGTTAATTCTTGTGGGCTACATGGGCCAAGCCCAATATTTCAGCTTCTTTATTTTTTGGCCTTGGCCTTCATACAATCATTTATTTTCTATTTCAATAATTATATTTTGGCGCTGGTCCCACTAATCATAATGCCATACATCAATCACACATGTCAGAAATTTCAAAACTGCTCAGAATATTCATAACTGGGTCCCACTGGTCAAGATTCCATTTCACATCTTTTCAACATACATAATCATTATTTCAAATAGGACAGAACAGATATAATTCATTAACACTACATTAGACTTTTACAATATTACAATTTACACTTGGCTTCACACTTCAGAACCAAAAACTCTTTGCTAAGTACAGAACCAAAAACTCTTTGCTAAGTACAGAACCAAAAACTCTTTGCTAAGTACTGCTTCACACTTGGCTTCATAGCTTCACACTTGGCTTCACGGCTTCACACTCCAAAAAAATAGGCCTGGAGCTCCTGTAAAAGAATGAACATAAAGGCCACCAAAATTACTACTGAGACCAGAACCAAACAACTTCAATATTACAATAAAAAGAAGTCTCAGGTTTATCAAGCACAGCAAAACAACACTGTGGCCATCAGTCAGATCTGAATATAGAACAAAAGAGGTCTCAGGTTTAGACTGAAAAGGAAGAGCTAGTTATGCATGATGTCTCAGGTTTAAACAAAAGATCAAGACCACAATTTTAACAAGAGATATATAGTCAGTCCAATTGAACAAAACCTAGATAGTAGCATTATGAGTATTTAAGTGGAGATGTAGCAGGCAATCAAATGAATTTATTCTGGAGAAGATGAATAAAATTAGACAATCAACAGCTTAAGCATCACAAGAATGAGCAGTACAAGAAATATGAGCATCATAAGAATGTGTTAGCAGCACAAGAATTAGCAGCACATACATATTTGCACGATCCAACAAGAATGATTATATTCAATTTTGTTAGCAGCACAAGAATGAGCAGTAGCAGCCCAAGAAGCACCACCACCAGCACAAGTGCACACCTATTCAAGCAAGCAGCTAGCAGTAGAAGCATTCAAACAACAGCAGCACTGTCCCAAGCAGCACTGTCACATGCAGTTTTAATTAATTAAATGAGCAGGCAACAAAGGGAATTACAAATCTAGGGGCAGGAGTGAAGGAAATATGCCCTAGAGGCAATAATAAAGTTATTATTTATTTACTTATAATCATGATAAATGTTTATTATTCATGCTAGAATTGTATTTACCGGAAACATAATACATGTGTGAATACATAGACAAACAGAGTGTCACTAGTATGCCTCTACTTGACTAGCTCGTTAATCAAAGATGGTTATGTTTCCTAACCATGAACAATGAGTTGTTATTTGATTAACGAGGTCACATCATTAGTAGAATGATCTGATTGACATGACCCATTCCATTAGCTTAGCACCCGATCGTTTAGTATGTTGCTATTGCTTTCTTCATGACTTATACATGTTCCTATGACTATGAGATTATGCAACTCCCGTTTACCGGAGGAACACTTTGGGTACTACCAAACGTCACAACGTAACTGGGTGATTATAAAGGAGTACTACAGGTGTCTCCAATGGTCGATGTTGGGTTGGCGTATTTCGAGTTTAGGATTTGTCACTCCGATTGTCGGAGAGGTATCTCTGGGCCCTCTCGGTAATACACATCACATAAGCCTTGCAAGCATTACAACTAATATGTTAGTTGTGAGATGATGTATTACGGAACGAGTAAAGAGACTTGCCGGTAACGAGATTGAACTAGGTATTGGATACCGACGATCGAATCTCGGGCAAGTAACATACCGATGACAAAGGGAACAACGTATGTTGTTATGCGGTCTGACCGATAAAGATCTTCGTAGAATATGTAGGAGCCAATATGGGCATCCAGGTCCCGCTATTGGTTATTGACCGGAGACGTGTCTCGGTCATGTCTACATTGTTCTCGAACCCGTAGGGTCCGCACGCTTAAGGTTACGATGACAGTTATATTATGAGTTTATGCATTTTGATGTACCGAAGGTTGTTCGGAGTCCCGGATGTGATCACGGACATGACGAGGAGTCTCGAAATGGTCGAGACGTAAAGATTGATATATTGGAAGCCTATATTTGGATATCGGAAGTGTTCCGGGTGAAATCGGGATTTTACCGGAATACCGAGAGGGTTACCGGAACCCCCCGGGAGCTATTTGGGCCATAGTCGGCCTTAGTGGAAAAGAGAAGGGGCTGCCCTAGATGGGCTGCGCGCCACCCCCTTCCCCTAGTCCTATTAGGACTAGGAGAGGTGGCCGGCCCCCTCCTCCTCTTTTCCCCTCCGAGGAATCCTAGTTGGACTAGGATTGGAGGGGGAATCCTACTCCCAGAGGGAGTAGGACTCTCCTGCGCCTCCCCCCCTTGGCCGGCCAGCCTCCCCTCCTCTCCTCCTTTATATACGGAGGCAGGGGCACCTCTAAACACACAAGTTGACACAAGTTGACACAAGTTGACACAAGTTGATCCACGTGATCGATTCCTTAGCCGTGTGCGGTGCCCCCTGCCACCATATTCCTCGATAATACTGTAGCGGAGTTTAGGCGAAGCCCTGCTGCTGTAGTTCATCAAGATCGTCACCACGCCGTCGTGCTGACGAAACTCTTCCCCGACACTTTGCTGGATCGGAGTCCGGGGATCGTCATCGAGCTGAACGTGTGCTCGAACTCGGAGGTGCCGTAGTTTCGGTGCTTGATCGGTTGGATCGTGAAGACGTACGACTACTTCCTCTACATCGTGTCATTGCTTCCGCAGTCGGTCTGCGTTGGGTACGTAGACAACACTCTCCTCTCGTTGCTATGCATCACATGATCCTGTGTGCGCGTAGGAAATTTTTTGAAATTACTACGAAACCCAACACATGTCGCCTTTTAGTCGGCCAACACTCCGTGCCATACAACATTGCGGGTCGAACCGTCGTCCTGTAGAACTTGCCTTTTAGCTTTTGTGGCACTCTCTTGTCACAGAGAATGCCAGAAGCTTGGCGCCACTTCATCCATCCGGCTTTGATTCGATGGTTCACATCTTCATCAATACTCCCATCCTCCTGCAACATTGACCCCAAATACCGAAAGGTGTCCTTCCGAGGTACCACCTGGCCATCAAGGCTAACCTCCTCCTCCTCACAGCTAGTAGTACTGAAACCGCACATCATGTACTCGGTTTTAGTTCTACTAAGCCTAAACCCTTTCGATTCCAAGGTTTGTCTCCATAACTCTAACTTCCTATTTACCCCCGTCCGACTATCGTCAACTAGCACCACATTATCCGCAAAGAGCATACACCATGGGATATCTCCTTGTATACCCCTTGTGACCTCATCCATCACCAATGCAAAAAGATAAGGGCTCAAAGCTGACCCCTGATGCAGTCCTATCTTAATCGGGAAGTCATCGGTGTCGACATCACTTGTTCGAACACTTGTCACAACATTATTGTACATGTCCTTGATGAGGGTAATGTACTTTGCTGGGACTTTGTGTTTCTCCAAGGCCCACCACATGACATTCCGCGGTATCTTATCATAGGCCTTCTCCAAGTCAATGAACACCATATGCAAGTCCTTCTTATGCTCCCTATATCTCTCCATAAGTTGTCGTACCAAGAAAATGGCTTCCATGGTCGACCTCCCTGAAGGAAATATGCCCTAGAGGCAATAATAAAGTTATTATTTATTTCCTTATAATCATGATAAATGTTTATTATTCATGCTAGAATTGTATTTTCCGGAAACATAATACATGTGTGAATACATAGACAAACAGAGTGTCACTAGTATGCCTCTACTTGACTAGCTCGTTAATCAAAGATGGTTATGTTTCCTAACCATGAACAATGAGTTGTTATTTGATTAACGAGGTTACATCATTAGTAGAATGATCTGATTGACATGACCCATTCCATTAGCTTAGCACCTGATCGTTTAGTATGTTGCTATTGCTTTCTTCATGACTTATACATGTTCCTACGACTATGAGATTATGCAACTCCCGTTTACCGGAGGAACACTTTGGGTACTACCAAACGTCACAACGTAAATGGGTGATTATAAAGGAGTACTACAGGTGTCTCCAATGGTCGATGTTGGGTTGGCGTATTTCGAGATTAGGATTTGTCACTCCGATTGTCGGAGAGGTATCTCTGGGCCCTCTCGGTAATACACATCACATAAGCCTTGCAAGCATTACAACTAATATGTTAGTTATGAGATGATGTATTACGGAACGAGTAAAGAGACTTGCCGTTAACGAGATTGAACTAGGTATTGGATACCGACGATCGAATCTCGGGCAAGTAACATACCGATGACAAAGGGAACAACGTATGTTGTTATGCGGTCTGACCGATAAAGATCTTCGTAGAATATGTAGGAGCCAATATGGGCATCCAGGTCCCGCTATTGGTTATTGACCAGAGACGTGTCTCGGTCATGTCTACATTGTTCTCGAACCCGTAGGGTCCGCACGCTTAAGGTTACGATGACAGTTATATTATGAGTTTATGCATTTTGATGTACCGAAGGTTGTTCGGAGTCCCGGATGTGATCACGGACATGACGAGGAGTCTCGAAATGGTCGAGACATAAAGATTGATATATTGGAAGTCTATGTTTGGACATCGGAAGTGTTCCGGGTGAAATCGGGATTTTACCGGGTTACCGGGAGGTTACCGGAACCCCCCGGGAGCCATATGGGCCTTCATGGGCCTTATTGGAAAGGTGAAAGGGCTGCCCACCAGGGCTGCGCGCCTCCCCCCTTCCCCTAGTCCTATTAGGACTAGGAGAGGTGGCCGGCCACCCTTCTCCTCTTTCCCCCTTTGGGGATTCCTAGTTGGAATAGGATTGGAGGGGAGTCCTACTCCCGGTAGGAGTAGGACTCCTCCTGCGCCACCTCCTCCTGGCCGGCGCCTCCTCCCCCCCTTGGCTCCTTTATATACGGAGGTAGGGGCACCTCTAAACACACAAGTTGACACAAGTTGATCCACGTGATCGATTCCTTAGCCATGTGCGGTGCCCCCTGCCACCATATTTCTCGATAATACTGTAGCGGAGTTTAGGCGAAGCCCTGCTGCTGTAGTTCATCAAGATCGTCACCACGCCGTCGTGCTGGCGAAACTCTTCCCCGACACTTTGCTGGATCGGAGTCCGGGGATCGTCATCGAGCTGAACGTGTGCTCGAACTCGGAGGTGTCGTAGTTTCGGTGCTTGATCGGTTGGATCGTGAAGACGTACGACTACTTCCTCTACGTCGTGTCATCGCTTCCGCAGTCGGTCTGCGTTGGGTACGTAGACAACACTCTCCTCTCGTTGCTATGCATCACATGATCCTGTGTGCGCGTAGGAATTTTTTTGAAATTACTACGAAACCCAACAGTGGCATCAGAGCCTGGTTATTGATGTTGATGTTATATGCACGAGTAGAACACAAGTGAGTTGTGGACGATACAAGTCATACTACCTACCAGCATGTCATATTTTGGTTCGGCGGTATTGTTGGACGAGACGACCCAGACCAACCTTACGCGTACGCTTACGCGAGACCGGTTCCCTCGACGTGCTTTGCACAGAGATGGCTTGCGGGCGACTGTCTCTCCAACTTTAGTTGAACCAAGTATGGCTACGCCCGGTCCTTGCGAAGGTTAAAACGGAGTCTATTTGACAAACTATCGTTGTGGTTTTGATGCGTAGGTGAGATTGGTTCTTACTTAAGCCCGTAGCAGCCACGTAAAAAATGCAACAACAAAGTAGAGGACGTCTAACTTGTTTTTGCAGGGCATGTTGTGATGTGATATGGTCAAGGCATGATGCTGAATTTTATTGTATGAGATGATCATGTTTTGTAACCAAGTTATCGGCAACTGGCAAGAGCCATATGGTTGTCGCTTTATTGTATGCAATGCAATCGCGATGTAATGCTTAACTTTATTACTAAACGGTAGTGATAGTCGTGAAAGCATAAGATTGGCGAGACAACAACGATGCTACGATGGAGATCAAGGTGTCGCGCCGGTGACGATGGTGATCATGACGGTGCTTCGGAGATGGAGATCACAAGCACGAGATGATGATGGCCATATCATATCACTTATATTGATTGCATGTGATGTTTATCTTTTTATGCATCTTATCTTGCTTTGATTGACGGTAGCATTATAAGATGATCTCTCATTAAATTATCAAGAAGTGTTCTCCCTGAGTATGCACCGTTGCCAAAGTTCGTCGTGCCCAGACACCACGTGATGATCGGGTGTGATAAGCTCTACGTCCATCTACAACGGGTGCAAGCCAGTTTTTGCACACGCAGAATACTCAGGTTAAACTTGACGAGCCTAGCATATGCAGATATGGCCTCGGAACACGGAGACCGAAAGGTCGAGCGTGAATCATATAGTAGATATGATCAACATAACGATGTTCACCATTGAAAACTACTCCATCTCACGTGATGATCGGTTATGGTTTAGTTGATTTGGATCACGTAATCACTTAGAGGATTAGAGGGATGTCTATCTAAGTGGGAGTTCTTAAATAATATGATTAATTGAACTTAAATATTATCATGAACTTAGTACCTGATAGTATTTTGCTTGTTTATGTTGATTGTAGATAGATGGCTCGTGCTGTTGTTTCGTTGAATTTTAATGCGTTCCTTGAGAAAGCAAAGTTGAAAGATGATGGTAGCAATTACACGGACTGGGTCCGTAACTTGAGTATTATCCTCATTGCTGCACAGAAGAATTACGTCCTGGAAGCACCGCTGGGTGCCAGGCCTGCTGCTGGAGCAACGCCAGATGTTATGAACGTCTGGCAGAGCAAAGCTGATGACTACTCGATAGTTCAGTGTGCCATGCTTTACGGCTTAGAATCGGGACTTCAATGACGTTTTGAACGTCATGGAGAATATGAGATGTTCCAGGAGTTGAAGTTAATATTTCAAGCAAATGCCCGGATTGAGAGATATGAAGTCTCCAATAAGTTCTATAGCTGCAAGATGGAGGAGAACAGTTCTGTCAGTGAGCATATACTCAAAATGTCTGGGTATAATAATCACTTGATTCAATTGGGAGTTAATCTTCCGGATGATTGCGTCATCGACAGAATTCTCCAATCACTGCCACCAAGCTACAAGAGCTTCGTAATGAACTATAATATGCAAGGGATGAACAAGACTATTCCCGAGCTCTTCGCAATGCTGAAAGCTGCGGAGGTAGAAATCAAGAAGGAGCATCAAGTGTTGATGGTTAACAAGACCACTAGTTTCAAGAAAAAGGGCAAAGGGAAGAAAAAGGGGAACTTCAAGAAGAATGGCAAGCAAGTTGCTGCTCAAGAGAAGAAACCTAAGTCTGGACCTAAGCCTGAAACTGAGTGCTTCTACTGCAAGCAGACTGGTCACTGGAAGCGGAACTGCCCCAAGTATTTGGCGGATAAGAAGGATGGCAAGGTGAACAAAGGTATATGTGATATACATGTTATTGATGTGTACCTTACTAGAGCTCGCAGTAGCACCTGGGTATTTGATACTGGTTCTGTTGCTAATATTTGCAACTCGAAACAGGGACTACAGAATAAGCGGGCACTGGCAAAGGACGAGGTGACGATGCGCGTGGGAAACGGTTCCAGAGTCGATGTGATCGCAGTCGGCACGCTACCTCTACATCTACCTTCGGGATTAATATTAGACCTAAGTAATTGTTATTTGGTGCCAGCGTTGAGCATGAACATTATATCTGGATCTTGTTTAATGCGAGACGGTTATTCATTTAAATCAGAGAATAATGGTTGTTCTATTTATATGAGTAATATCTTTTATGGTCATGCACCCTTGAACAGTGGTCTATTCTTATTGAATCTCGATAGTAGTAATACACATATTCATAATGTTGAAGCCAAAAGATGCAGAGTTGATAACAAAAGTGCAACATATTTGTGGCACTGTCGTTTAGGTCATATCGGTATAAAGCGCATGAAGAAACTCCATGCTGATGGACTTTTGGAACCACTTGATTATGAATCACTTGGGACTTGCGAACCGTGCCTTATGGGCAAGATGACTAAAACACCGTTCTCCGGTACTATGGAGAGAGCAACAGATTTGTTGGAAATCATACATACCGATGTATGTGGCCCGATGAATATTGAGGCTCGTGGCGGATATCGTTATTTTCTCACCTTCACAGATGATTTAAGCAGATATGGGTATATCTACTTAATGAAACATAAGTCTGAAACATTTGAAAAGTTCAAAGAATTTCAGAGTGAAGTTGAAAATCATCGTAACAAGAAAATAAAGTTTCTACGATCTGATCGTGGAGGAGAATATTTGAGTTACGAGTTTGGTGTACATTTGAAAAACTGTGGAATAGTTTCGCAACTCATGCCACCCGGAACACCACAGCGTAATGGTGTGTCCGAACGTCGTAATCGTACTTTACTAGATATGGTGCGATCTATGATGTCTCTTACTGATTTACCGCTATCATTTTGGGGATATGCTTTAGAGACGGCCGCATTCACGTTAAATAGGGCACCATCAAAATCCGTTGAGACGACGCCTTATGAACTGTGGTTTGGCAAGAAACCAAAGTTGTCGTTTCTTAAAATTTGGGGCTGCGATGCTTATGTGAAAAAGCTTCAACCTGATAAGCTCGAACCCAAATCGGAGAAATGTGTCTTCATAGGATACCCAAAGGAAACTGTTGGGTACACCTTCTATCACAGATCCGAAGGCAAAACATTCGTTGCTAAGAATGGATCATTTCTAGAGAAGGAGTTTCTCTCGAAAGAAGTGAGTGGGAGGAAAGTAGAACTTGACGAGGTAACTGTACCTGCTCCCTTACTGGAAAGTAGTTCATCACAGAAAACTGTTTCAGTGACACCTACACCAGTTAGTGAGGAAGCCAATGATAATGATCATGAAACTTCAGATCAAGATACTACTGAACCGCGTAGATCAACCAGAGTAAGATCCGCACCAGAGTGGTACGGTAATCCTGTTCTGGAGGTCATGCTACTAGATCATGATGAACCTACGAACTATGAAGAAGCGATGGTGAGCCCAGATTCCGTAAAGTGGCTTGAAGCCATGAAATCTGAGATGGGATCAATGTATGAGAACAAAGTATGGACTTTGGTTGACTTGCCCGATGATCGGCAAGCAATTGAGAATAAATGGATTTTTAAGAAGAAGACTGACGCTGATGGTAATGTTACTGTCTACAAAGCTCGACTTGTCGCAAAAGGTTTTCGGCAAGTTCAAGGAATTGACTACGATGAGACCTTCTCACCCGTAGCGATGCTTAAGTCCGTCCGAATCATGTTAGCAATTGCCGCATTTTATGATTATGAAATTTGGCAAATGGATGTCAAAACTGCATCCTGAATGGATTTCTGGAAGAAGAGTTGTATATGATGCAACCAGAAGGTTTTGTCGATCCAAAGGGAGCTAACAAAGTGTGCAAGCTCCAGCGATCCATTTATGGACTGGTGCAAGCCTCTCGGAGTTGGAATAAACGTTTTGATAGTGTGATCAAAGCATTTGGTTTTATACAGACTTTCGGAGAAGCCTGTATTTACAAGAAAGTGAGTGGGAGCTCTGTAGCATTTCTGATATTATATGTGGATGACATATTACTGATTGGAAATGATATAGAATTTCTGGATAGCATAAAGGGATACTTGAATAAAAGTTTTTCAATGAAAGACCTCGGTGAAGCTACTTACATATTAGGCATTAAGATCTATAGAGATAGATCAAGACGCTTAATTGGACTTTCACAAAGCACATACCTTGACAAAATTTTGAAGAAGTTCAAAATGGATCAAGCGAAGAAAGGGTTCTTGCCTGTGTTACAAGGTGTGAAATTGAGTAAGACTCAATGCCCGACCACTGCAGAAGATAGAGAGAATATGAAAGATGTTCCCTATGCATCAGCCATAGGCTCTATCATGTATGCAATGCTGTGTACCAGACCTGATGTGTGCCTTGCTATAAGTTTAGCAGGGAGGTACCAAAGTAATCCAGGAATGGATCACTGGACAGCGGTCAAGAACATCCTGAAATACCTGAAAAGGACTAAGGATATGTTTCTCGTATATGGAAGTGACAAAGAGCTCATCGTAAAAGGTTACGTTGATGCAAGCTTTGACACTGATCCGGACGATTCTAAATCGCAAACCGGATACGTGTTTACATTAAACGGTGGAGCTGTCAGTTGGTGCAGTTCTAAACAAAGCGTCGTAGCGGGATCTACATGTGAAGCGGAATACATAGCTGCTTCGGAAGCAGCAAATGAAGGAGTCTGGATGAAGGAGTTCATATCCGATCTAGGTGTCATACCTAGTGCATCGGGTCCAATGAAAATCTCTTGTGACAATACTGGTGCAATTGCCTTGGCAAAGGAATCCAGATTTCACAAAAGGACCAAACACATCAAGAGACGCTTCAACTCCATCCGGGATCTAGTCCAGGTGGGAGACATAGAGATTTGCAAGATACATACGGATCTGAATGTTGCAGACCCGTTGACTAAGCCTCTTCCACGAGCAAAACATGATCAGCACCAAAGCTCCATAGGTGTTAGATTCATTACAGTGTAATCTAGATTATTGACTCTAGTGCAAGTGGGAGACTGAAGGAAATATGCCCTAGAGGCAATAATAAAGTTATTATTTATTTCCTTATAATCATGATAAATGTTTATTATTCATGCTAGAATTGTATTTACCGGAAACATAATACATGTGTGAATACATAGACAAACAGAGTGTCACTAGTATGCCTCTACTTGACTAGCTCGTTAATCAAAGATGGTTATGTTTCCTAACCATGAACAATGAGTTGTTATTTGATTAACGAGGTCACATAATTAGTAGAATGATCTGATTGACATGACCCATTCCATTAGCTTAGCACCCGAACGTTTAGTATGTTGCTATTGCTTTCTTCATGACTTATACATGTTCCTATGACTATGAGATTATGCAACTCCCGTTTACCGGAGGAACACTTTGGGTACTACCAAACGTCACAACGTAACTGGGTGATTATAAAGGAGTACTACAGGTGTCTCCAATGGTCGATGTTGGGTTGGCGTATTTCGAGATTAGGATTTGTCACTCCGATTGTCGGAGAGGTATCTCTGGGCCCTCTCGGTAATACACATCACATAAGCCTTGCAAGCATTACAACTAATATGTTAGTTGTGAGATGATGTATTACGGAACGAGTAAAGAGACTTGCCGGTAACGAGATTGAACTAGGTATTGGATACCGACGATCGAATCTCGGGCAAGTAACATACCGATGACAAAGGGAACAACGTATGTTGTTATGTGGTCTGACCGATAAAGATCTTCGTAGAATATGTAGGAGCCAATATGGGCATCCAGGTCCCGCTATTGGTTATTGACCAGAGACGTGTCTCGGTCATGTCTACATTGTTCTCGAACCCGTAGGGTCCGCACGCTTAAGGTTACGATGACAGTTATATTATGAGTTTATGCATTTTGATGTACCGAAGGTTGTTCGGAGTCCCGGATGTGATCACGGACATGACGAGGAGTCTCGAAATGGTCGAGACGTAAAGATTGATATATTGGAAGCCTATATTTGGATATCGGAAGTGTTCCGGGTGAAATCGGGATTTTACCGGAATACCGGGAGGGTTACCGGAACCCCCCGGGAGCTATTTGGGCCATAGTGGGCCTTAGTGGAAAAGAGAAGGGGCTGCCCTAGATGGGCTGCGCGCCCCCCCTTCCCCTAGTCCTATTAGGACTAGGAGAGGTGGCCGGTGAAGGAAATATGCCCTAGAGACAATAATAAAGTTATTATTTATTTCCTTATTTCATGATAAATGTTTATTATTCATGCTAGAATTGTATTAACCGGAAACATAATACATGTGTGAATACATAGACAAACAAAGTGTCACTAGTATGCCTCTACTTGACTAGCTCGTTAATCAAAGATGGTTATGTTTCCTAACCATGAACAATGAGTTGTTATTTGATTAACGAGGTCACATCATTAGTAGAATGATCTGATTGACATGACCCATTCCATTAGCTTAGCACCCGATCGTTTAGTATGTTGCTATTGCTTTCTTCATGACTTATACATGTTCCTATGACTATGAGATTATGCAACTCCCGTTTACCGGAGGAACACTTTGGGTACTACCAAACGTCACAACGTAACTGGGTGATTATAAAGGAGTACTACAGGTGTCTCCAATGGTCGATGTTGGGTTGGCGTATTTCGAGATTAGAATTTGTCACTCCGATTGTCGGAGAGGTATCTCTGGGCCCTCTCGGTAATACACATCACATAAGCCTTGCAAGCATTACAACTAATGTGTTAGTTGTGAGATGATGTATTACGGAACGAGTAAAGAGACTTGCCGGTAACGAGATTGAACTAGGTATTGGATACCGACGATCGAATCTCGGGCAAGTAACATACCGATGACAAAGGGAACAACGTATGTTGTTATGCGGTCTGACCGATAAAGATCTTCGTAGAATATGTAGGAGCCAATATGGGCATCCAGGTCCCGCTATTGGTTATTGACCAGAGACGTGTCTCGGTCATGTCTACATTGTTCTCGAACCCGTAGGGTCCGCACGCTTAAGGTTACGATGACAGTTATATTATGAGTTTATGCATTTTGATGTACCGAAGGTTGTTCGGAGTCCCGGATGTGATCACCGACATGACGAGG
Organism: Triticum dicoccoides; assembly: GCF_002162155.2. Lineage (NCBI taxonomy): Eukaryota > Viridiplantae > Streptophyta > Magnoliopsida > Poales > Poaceae > Triticum > Triticum dicoccoides. The sequence goes on from NC_041393.1 coordinate 592,369,603, forward strand.
AGTCTCGAAATGGTCGAGACATAAAGATTGATATATTGGAAGTCTATGTTTGGACATCGGAAGTGTTCCCGGTGAAATCGGGATTTTACCGGGTTACCGGGAGGTTACCGGAACCCCCCGGGAGCCATATGGCCCTTCATGGGCCTTAGTGGAAAGGTGAAAGGGCTGCCCACCAGGGCTGCGCGCCTCCCCCCTTCCCCTAGTCCTATTAGGACTAGGAGAGGTGGCCGGCCACCCTTCTCCTCTTTCCCCCTTTGGGGATTCCTAGTTGGAATAGGATTGGAGGGGAGTCCTACTCCCGGTAGGAGTAGGACTCCTCCTGCGCCACCTCCTCCTGGCCGGCGCCTCCTCCCCCCTTGGCTCCTTTATATACGGAGGCAGGGGCACCTCTAAACACACAAGTTGATCCACGTGATCGATTCCTTAGCCGTGTGCGGTGCCCCCTGCCACCATATTCCTCGATAATACTGTAGCGGAGTTTAGGCGAAGCCCTGCTGCTGTAGTTCATCAAGATCGTCACCACGCCGTCGTGCTGGCGAAACTCTTCCCCGACACTTTACTGGATCGGAGTCCGGGGATCGTCATCGAGCTGAACGTGTGCTCGAACTCGGAGGTGCCGTAGTTTCGGTGCTTGATCGGTTGGATCGTGAAGACGTACGACTACTTCCTCTACGTCGTGTCATCGCTTCTGCAGTCGGTCTGCGTTGGGTACGTAGACAACACTCTCCTCTCGTTGCTATGCATCACATGATCCTGTGTGCGCGTAGGAAAATTTTTGAAATTACTACGAAACCCAACAAGGAGGTAGTGAGAGCAACTCAAATATACACTACTAGAGGGATCGTCAAGATGTAGGGGATGGAGGTGTCTCACTTGGTTTCAAAATAAGATGCAAACAAAGACAACCACATAAATATAGCAGTGCATAGTACTGAGGAAACAGGGACATCTCTTTGCCAACATGTATAATTTAGAGCAGCAATAGCAAGCAAAGGAAGATGAGAGGGAGATGGAGAGGCTCAGTGATACGCTTCTCATACGGAGCAAACCCAGCGACCTCCGTGATCAAGTTCCTGTCAAATGCACCCTATAGGTACCTTTCTGCAAACCAAAATGGTAACCAGTCAGAACAATGAGAATGAAAAACTTATACAGGAGTAAACATCACAATAATATGAATTCTTACTATAGAAGTGAAATGCAAAATTGAGAAATTAGCTAATAGCATAGAACCCGATAGTGCAGTTTGCAGCCATCATATCTAATCTAATCTAATATAAGGGGGCCAACCTTGGACTGTCAGTTTAGCACGGTGGTTGCATAGCAGTAATGTGTTAGCAGGTGGGCATTGAGCTTCACAATGTCTGTCCCAACAGCTCAATTCCCTTCACATGGCTCAATCCCAACCCCTAAACTACTGGAGGCCTCGTTGCCACCACTATTTCACACTTGCATCTGGACTTTGCACCGCAGCAGACCAAGCACAATCCAACAAAGTCAGATAAAGCTAGCTACCATCCACCAGCCATTTCGAGACTAGTACTAGGACGACGAGGAGGAGGACTCATACCCAATCCGCAGCTCCGGAAATTCTCATCGAGAGGAAGCGGGCCTGAATTCTCCCAGATCGCGGGAGACATTGAGGGAGGGGATGGGGAGGGGGGATACCTTTTCGTTCTTGAAGAGGGTGCGGATGTTGCCGAGCTCCTTATCGATGCGGAGGCGCTCCTGCTCCTTGTTGTGGCCTTCCTCGCAAGGATCTACGTGCAGGGGGTTGATTCAAAGCAGAACTCAGGATACCATGAGTAGAGATAGAATACAAAGAAGTCTATCTGGTAATAGGCAGAAGGATAAGAGGAGGCAGGAAGAGCTGACCCCGACGCTCTCGAGCACGTTGACGATGTCGTAGATCCGGCGCCTCTCGACGCCGAGGCGCCTAGACGCGTCGTCCAGCCTGATGAACTCCACGCCATCCCGGTCATACAGGGCCATGAAGCTGCAGGGGCACATGCACCAGAATTGGGTAAGGGAAACGCAGATTCCCGGACACGAAGGAAAGATGGGTGGCAGGGCACTCACTTGGAGAAGAGCAGGCCGAGCGAATTTTGCTTGCGGCTGTAGGCGTGGTGGCCCAGCCTCGCGCCCCCGCCGCGCTCGGCAAACAGCGGCAGCGGCAGCGGGTTCGGAATCGGAAGCCGCGGGAGGGGCGCTGGCGCCACCGCCGTCGGCTCCACGGCTGTCGAAGAGGGGGGCGTGGCCATCGTCGTCGCCGCCGATCTGCGTGCGGGCAGAGGCAGGATCTGTGTCGTGTCGGGGGCGGGGGCGCCGGCCGTTAAAAGGAATCTGGCGTGTGCTCGAACGAATTGGCGCGACGGGGAAAAGGAGTGGGGTGGGAGCGATTGGAGGCGGCGGTGGATCGAAGTCAGAGAGAGTGGTTGGGGGCGGCGGCTCCACCAGATCGGAGCGAGGGAGAGCAGAGGGGCTCGCTGGTGGAGGCGGGTGAGTGAGGGAGAGAAAGAATGGAGGCGAGGGGGGGGGGGTGGATGGAAAATGTCCACGAGGGCTGACCTAGGGTTTCGACTCGGGTGGGTTTGGGTCGTTGGATTCGAAAGCATCCAACGGTGGTTGATGCGTGATCCGCGTGATATGCTCATGGTCCAATCAGAATGCAGCAAACCATTTGATGACCTTATGACCATATAAATTGGTCGTGACCGATTCAAGATAAAAAAATCATTCCATTTTTGAGTGCTCAAAATGAGTTTTATTGTGAAAGTCCTATCAAATATTTGTTCAAATGATATCATATTTTGCACAAGTTTACATCGTGGATTTGCAAACAATATTGCCAAAGGAAGTTTTCATTTTCTTTGAACGAAAAAATCATTTTCAATTTTTCGAGTGCCTAAAAGGAGGTTTTTTTGTGAAGAACCTACCAAATAATTGTTGCAAAATTGGACCAAATCATTTTTCTAAAATACTAGGACATATTTAATGCACAATTGACCAAATGGTTGGGTGTAAAAACTTTAGATCCACCTCTTGTGAAAAAGACAAATTTCCGCCGTTTCAGTTGGAAGCGGGTCAAATTTGAACTGTAGCTGCCTTGTAGTTTGCTATTTATTTTTTTCAAAAATCATTTCTAGGTACATAAGTATCTATTTAATCAGAGAAACACCAAAAAAAATCCAAGATTCAACCACTAGCTAGGAACGGTCATTCCCGCCGTTTTGACCGCATTTTGAGACGGACATAAAAAATTCAAAAAAAATCAAAAAATTGGAAAACCTTCACATTGTGTCATTATATGTGACCACGTTTCCAGGAAAAATAATAAACTTGTAATACGGAAATTATTTTAAAAAAGTGTTCTCAGAAATGAGCTATCATGCGTGAAGATTCATGGCTTTCAAGCCAAATGATCAATCTTATGGCCACATTCATGGCATAGTTTGTTCAAATGATCTCATATTGTGCACAAGGGTGCATCTTGAAATGGCAATGTTGCCTAAGGAAGTTTTCATTTTCTTTGCACAGAAAATTCATTTTCAATTTTTCGAATGCCCCAAATGAGGGTTTTTTGTGAAGGACCTACCATATATTTGTTGAAAAATTGGACCAAATCATTTTTCTAAAATACTAGGCCATATTTAATGCACAATTGGCCAAATTTTTGGGTGTCAAAGGTTTGATCCACCTCCGGTGAAAAAGACAAATTCCCGCCGATTCAATTGGAAGCGGGTCAAATTTGAACTGCAGCTGCCTCATTGTATGCTATTTATTTTTTCTAAAAATCATTTCTAGGTACATAAGTATCTATTTAATCAGAGAAACATCAAATAAATTCCAAGATTCAACCACTAGCTAGGAACGGTCAAGCCCGCCGTTTTGACCGCATTTTGAAACGGACATAAAAAATTCAAAAAAAATCAAAAAATTGGAAAACCTTCGCATTGTGTCATTATATGTGACCAAGTTTCCAGGAAAAATAATAAACTTGTAATACGGTAATTATTTTTAAAAAAATGTTCTCAGAAATGAGCTATCATGCGTGAAGATTCATGGCTTTCAAGCCAAATGATCAATCTTATGGCCGCATTCATGGCATAGTTTGTTCAAATGATCTCATATTGTGCACAAGGGTGCATCTTGGAATGGCAAACAATGTTGCCTAAGAAAGTTTTCATTTTCTTTGCACAGAAAATTCATTTTCCATTTTTCGAATGCCCCAAATGAGGGTTTTTTGTGAAGGACCTACCATATATTTGTTGAAAATTTGGACCAAATCATTTTTCTAAAATACTAGGCCATATTTAATGCACAATTGACCAAATGGTTGGGTGTAAAAGGTTTTGATCCACCTCTGGTGAAAAAGACAAATTCCCGCCGATTCAATTGGAAGCGGGTCAAATTTGAACTGCAGCTGCCTCATAGTTTGCTCTTTATTTTTTCTAAAAATCTTTTCTAGGTAAATAAGTATCTATTTAATCAGAGAAACATCAAAAAATTTCCAGGATTCAACCACTAGATAGGAACGGTCATTCCCGCCGTTTTGACCGCATTTTGAAACGGACATAAAAAATTCAAAAAAAATCAAAAAATTGGAAAACCTTCGCATTGTGTTATTATATGTGACCAAGTTTCCAGGAAAAATAATAAATTTGTAATACGGTAATTATTTAAAAAAAATGTTCTCAGAAATGAGCTATCATGCGTGAAGATTCATGGCTTTCAAGCCAAATGATCAATCTTATGGCCACATTCATGGCATAGTTTGTTCAAATGATCTCATATTGTGCACAAGGGTGCATCTTGGAATGGCAAACAATGTTGCCTAAGGAAGTTTTCATTTTCTTTGCACAGAAAATTCATTTTCCATTTTTCGAATGCCCCAAATGAGAGTTTTTTGTGAAGGACCTACCATATATTTTTTGAAAAATTGGACCAAATCATTTTTATAAAATACTAGGCCATATTTAATGCACATTGACCAAATGGTTGGGTGTAAAAGGTTTTGATCCACCTCTGGTGAAAAAGACAAATTCCCGCCGATTCAATTGGAAGTGGGTCAAATTTGAACTGCAGCTGCCTCATAGTTTGCTCTTTATTTTTCTAAAAATCATTTCTAGGTAAATAAGTATCTATTTAATCAGAGAAACATCAAAAAATTTCCAGGATTCAACCACTAGATAGGAACAGACATTCCCGCCGTTTTGACCGCATTTTGAAACGGGTATAAAAAATTCAAAAAAAAATCAAAAAATTGGAAAACCTTCGCATTGTGTCATTATATGTGACCAAGTTTCCAGGAAAAATAATAAACTTGTAATACAGAAATTATTTTAAAAAAGTGTCCTCAGAAATGAGCTATCATGCGTGAAGATTCATGGCTTTCAAGCCAAATGATCAATCTTATGGCCACATTCATGGCATAGTTTGTTCAAATAATATCATATTGTGCACAAGGGTGCATCTTGGAATGGCAAACAATGTTGCCTAAGGAAGTTTTCATTTTCTTTGGACGAAAAAACCATTTTCCATTTTCTGAGTGCCTGAAATGAGTTTTTTTGTGAAGGACCTACCATATATTTGTTGCAAAATTGGACCAAATCATTTTTATAAAATACTAGGACATATTTAATGCACAATTGACAAAATGGTTGGGTGTCAAAATTTTTGATCCACTTCTGGTGAAAAAGACAAATTCTCGTCGATTCAGTTGGAAGCGGGTCAAATTTGAACTTCAGCTGCCTCATAGTTTGCTCTTTATTTTTTCCAAAAATCATTTCTAGGTAAATAAGTATCTATTTAATCTGAAATACATGGTTTGATGGCGAGACATCGAGGTTTGGACGGTGGCCGAGGGCCCCAACTCTAGAGTGCGTAAGCTCGCATGCCCGCCGCGTGGTCACCGCGTGACTGTGGTGTTGCCATGTGTTCTGGGCGGCCTAGGCATGTCTAGTGGTTTTGGCACTCCCCAGGTAGGTGCTAGGAAGAAAATCACAACATAAGATTCTCACGAGGAGACCGATCGATGCTCAAACATGAATAAGCAGCCAAGTGTTTGATTTGCGGTACAGGAAATGCACATGGCTAATGGGCGTGAGTTTTGGGTGAGGATGATCAGTTACTAAGAAGACCATCTTCACAAATTTTCACCTCAAAAGGAGGAGCCTAGGTCGTACTTGCTTTACAAAGTACCACACTGGACATAAATACAAATGTTGAAGCTGGACTCAAAATAATGAATTGATTGAGCTGGCATTTGGTGGAGGATGGTTATTTGGGCATAGGAAAGCACTGTAGAAAATGGATACCATTTGGACATGCCAAAGAGGTACTTCCTTCACAAAGTGCTGCTCTAAACAGGATAGGAAAATGAATATTTTCGAATTATTTTTGAACTAGGCAAGGAATGTTTTTGACATATTTGATGAAGATATGATCCAAAACATTTATGAGAATTTTTTGGAAATTTTTGGAATAACAGAAATATAGGTTGCTTCACAACCTAGGGCAAAAACTGCCACATGGACATGACACATAGGCAAAACTGATGAGATGGTGCCTAGTCATCACAACCCACCACAATCTACAAGGCTATGACCATCTATATTGGTCATTAACAACTAGAAATAAGGCAGCGGACTAGCATTGTTTGCTTTGTGACCATTTCGTGTAAGGAAATTACGACCTTTCTTACCAAAATGGTCGCAATGGTTTAGGGTTTGGAGCCCCCCGAACAGCTTTTGACCAATTGGTCTGAAATGGTCATAGATCTATGACCAATTCTTCCAGGGTCACTGACAGAAGGTCACTAGTTGACATATTTCTTGTAGTGCATGGGGAGAGACACGCCGCACCGGGCAGGCCGGCGATCGCCCGGCCAAGAAGCCTCGAACACCATCCTCCCGGGATCCGGCGCCGGCAACAGCAAGGGTGCTGGAGGCCCCACGGATCTGGCGCGGGAGAAGGTGGTTGGGGCGAGGACGCGCCAGCGACAGCCGGAGCCCACAGGAAAGGGGGCGGTCGAGGGCCGGGGAGGAGGAGCCGGAGGTAGCACGCCGGCGTCGAAGCACGACGGGATCCGACGGGAGAGGTGTGGAGGGGGGTGTCTTGCAGTCGAGTCGGCCGAGGCGCCCCGCCGCCACCTTCCTGGGAGCCGGCGCGACTTCGCCGGCCGCTCCTCTGGTGGCAGCGAGGAGGCGGGGCGGGGGCGGGAGGGGGCCGCGGCGGCGCATGCTAGGGTTCCCCCGCCGCCGCCAGGGGAGGCGACGCGGGGGTAGCCTTTCCACATTCATGTGTATGTGATTTACGATTATGTCATGTGCACGTGATTGGAAATGTGGAATGAAAATTTCAGGTTTCCAACCAATTAACCTTTGCACATTTATTATTTACTTTTCTTTTCCAAATGTAAGACACATACATATATTTTTTATAAGACCTAGCGAGTGTCTGTGTGAGGTGGCGATAGGAGAAATAAACCCCCCCACGTGCCCATGTAATTTGTGAATGCACGTTGCATAATAACTGAGGTGTCATCTCTCCACTAAACACCTTGTTTTTTGATAGCAGAGGAGAGCGAGAAGTCGCACTCCCCCTCGTCCCCCTCGCGCCGCCCCCGTGGGCGACCGGGGGGGGGTACCCTAGTCGCACTCCCCCTCGAGCCCTCCCGCCTCCCGCCCTCCTCGTCGCCGTCCGCAGTGCCACCAGGCAAAGCCTGGCCGGCAGGGCGGCGGCAGGACTTCTTCCCCTTCAAGCCTCTCCACAGGCGCAGGACGGTTGGATTGCGAGGAGTCGCTGGGTTTGCATGGGGTCCGGCAGTGTGGCGGCTGGGCTACCCTTGTCGATGTTGTGCGCGGTGCGGCGGCGGCGGCGAGATCCCATCGCGCGGTGTGGTGATGGCTATGCGGCAGGAGGTTGCGGGTGCCGCCGGGTTTAGATCGGATCTCGATCTGATGCTGGACATGGTCGGCCGGCGTGGGGTGGTGGTCTTCACCGCTCGTTGCGTCGGATCGTCTGATTCGACGCTTGGAATCTACTACGGATGTCTTCTCGACCCCATGGCAATCTCATCTATGTAGGTTTCGGTTCTTGGCTCGCTGCCGGATCCAGAGCAGACGAAGGTTTGGTGGTATAGGATGGGGACCGGAGGAAACTTTGGTCGGCTGGACCGGCCCGGCATCGGCGACGTCCCTCCAACGTCATTACCCTTCCTGGAGGAAAAGCCGAGGTCCCTCCTATCCACCTCCGAATACCTCCCGGACGGAATTCCTAAATTCAGATTGGATTGGGCGGCGGCAGCGTCTTGCACGTCGTAACCTCCATGGAGGCACCGTCTTGGGAGGCTCAGTTGTTCGGGGAGAGGTGCTAGGGGTGGTGGACTCCGCTTAGCTCCAACTGCGGCGACGGTGTGGAGGTTGGCAGGAGGAGCGGCGTTGTATCTACCGCGTCGATGACGACGAGTATTGGCGGCATGGTGCATCTGCATATCGATGACAGATGCGGCTAGAGGGACGAGCGCAGGGCGGTGGAGCTGTCTGGCACCATGGTAGCGTCGACGACACCGAGATCGGGCAAGGTTGATGTAGCAGTACAATACTGAAGATGGATTGGTGGCAGGTGGCTGCGGCGGCCTCATACTCGGCAAGCGTCCTGGTTGAGGAGTGCGCCGGACTGGTGGGTGCCCCATACCCGGCAGGCGTCCTGGTTGGGACCTCAGGTCTTAGATGTTAGGTTTGGATGCGAGATCTGTTTGGTATTAGGCCCAGACTATCAGCGCCCCTTCATTAACTGGTTAGGAGTAGCGACAGATGTTGCCTAGATGGTGGCTTTAGTCTTACTGTTGTATGACCTTGTACGGTCTTGTGTGAACAATTAATAAAGTGGTTGCATGCATCGTCCAGATGCAAAGGCCGGGGGTCGTCCTCCTTTTCTAAAAAAAATAACTGAGTTGTACCGCATGATCAAATTCTCCGGCCATGAGCTAGATGACCTCAATTGGGATGGCTTCATGCCCATCAAGGTCAAAGTGTTTGCCTGGATTCTCTGACATGGCAACGCTCGTACACGTGACTTCCTTCATTGGATCGGCTTCCTCGAACATGATGACTGCCTATTTTGCCCCGGACGGTCTGAGACGATCGCGAACCTATTCCTTGAGTGCCCCCGTTTACATCCGATGTGGGCACGCATCCTCGGCCGCGACAGTATGCTCGTTGATTGCTGTGTTGAAGCTGTTTGGCATGCCTTCTCTGCCTGTCACCCCTCCTGGAGACATCCCCTTCTTAGCACAGCGACGTGTGGTATTCTTTGGGTTATCTGGAAGACCAGGAACCGGATGGTGTTCGATAACATCCGAACCTCTTATCTTGACCTACGGGATTTGATCCAGGAACATCTTCGACTGTGGGTGGTCCGAGCTCCCTCCTGCGTGGATTGTACCCCATTGCTTCGGTGGTGTGAGTTTGTCTGTAGCTGATGCCAACTCCCCTCCCCTCATTTTTCTCTCTCTATATAGGCTCCCTTGAGCTATGTAATAACCGTCCCGTTGTCATATTATTAATACAAAAATGAGTTTAGGAGGGCGATCACCCCCCGTTGATTGCTCAAAAAAACTGTGGAGACATGCATCATCGACTTAGAGCATGTTACTCTAGCTCCTGGCTCCGCCGACACGATGGGCGAAGCCAGGCCGAATGCCCTAACTCTACAAAGATGAGATCGAGAAAGCTCGGCCTTGTCTTCTCACCGGCGCGACTAAGTCATCCAATCAAATTTGTTAAAAAAAGTATTGTCTCTAAGACGTGTATTTTCATTAGCCAGGTCTCCTAATTCCCCAATCAAATATTAGTTGAATATATCACCAAGTATTAATCTCGGACACCAGCTTTGACTCTGTCGACTGACTCGACTCTGTGGCTGGAGCGGGGATGAACGCCCTAACTCCACAGATTCGAGATCACGAAAGCTCGCCCTTGCCTACTAGCACGGGCCTGACTGGTCCGACGACCAGGAGGCCGCGTCTTTCTCGACTCTGACCGCTATCCACTAGAACACCCACCAGAAAACCGACAACCAAATAATGCGAACCAGCGTATGGGCCCGGCTCAATGAGGCCCCTCGAAGGGTGTGGGTCAAGAAGAGGATATGTCGGAATGAACGGGAGAAGGGAGGTGGGTGTGCATCCGTGCGGGAGTGGCGTGACTCGTAATGGCCGAGAGATGATGAAACGGAGGAAGAAAATCCTTTGAATAATAGGTAGAGATATTTATTTGATGATCCATGTACGCTGGACTTGCATTCTAATAGGGCTAATCATTTTTCAACTCGAACTACTACACTGTCACAGACATAAATTTTTGGTGGAATTATTAGTATGTCGTCCTGGGCAAACTGACTAAAAAACGTATTGTTACCCGTACAATCTCCCTTTTCAGTTGTTATTTGGTAAAACCATAATCGATTTCTGATAATTTTTAAATAAAAAATAACAGGAAACTGATATTTTGAGCTATATGAAAAGTTCTAGATATCTTGTGTATGATACGCAGTTTATGGAGGCATCTCAATTGTGGACACTTGTCCATTTTACACATAACGTCCATCAAATCGATTCCAAATAAAACTTGGATCAATTTCGACGATTCACCTCTAGTCATCAGTCATGGTTTCTTTAGGTCCCTATAGTAAATCTGGCAGTTTCTCTAAAAGTCATTTTACCCTAAAAGCCCGCAACATAGATTATCCCTAAAAACATTGAGTCCACCCTAAAATCACATCCACCTGACCCAATATTTGGGGTCAACTATCCCCTCCCCTACAAAGTGCCAACTAGTACCTGTCGGTGTCAAAACGGGCAGATATCGGGTAGGGGGGCCCAAGCTGTGCATCTAAGGATCAATAGAAACAATGGAGAAGGGACACAATGTTTACCCATGTTCAGGCCCTCTTAATGGAGGTAAAGCCCTACTCCTGCTTGATTATATTCAAGGGTATAGGGGTTAGAAGAGTTTATCTACCACGAGATCGATTCGGCTAACCCTAGATAGCTAGCCTAGAAATGTTGTTGTGATCCTGCCTCCGATCTAACCCTCCGGTTTATATAGACATCGGAGGGGCTTAGGGTTGTACAAGGTTGGTTTTACAGAAAGGAACAAAATATCCGGACACCTATACATCCACGTATACGGGAGTCCCCACCGGACACGAGAGATAATCTTCTGTCTTGTATCTTGACGGCCCAGCAGTCCGGCCCATATCAATATGTCAGACGCCCGAGGACCCCCTAATGCAGGACTCCCACAGTAGCCCCTGAACCAGTCTTCAATGATGATATATTCGGCACTCAGATTGTCTTCGACATTGCAAGGCGGGTTCCTTAGAGAATGCACATCGGCTTTCCTCTGAAAAAGAATTGTATCCAACTTTTCGCAATAAACACAACCCTTAGCCACGAAGGCGGGATATATAAAAAATGAGAACAACTTCTTTTATGAACAACTCTTTCTGCGAAGCGTCAGACTCGACTCCTCGTCAATTTGAACCATTTTCACGCCCCGCGTTCCGTGCTTCGAGGTCACGCCTCATTGGCATGTCCTGTTAAAACAGAGATCGTGCCCACTTAATACGGGATTGCATATCAATGATATTTGGGTAATCCAACCATTTGCGGCGCACGCATCCATCGGGAATAGGCGAGATTCAAGGCACGAGTGGGGGGCGGTTGGTATTTTCACTGCCTATAAGAAGGCTAGAGACCCCCACTTTCCTCCCCACGCCTTCACATCTCCTCAGCCTTCCAATCTCCCATGCTCTTCTGCGCTCGCAAAGTCTCCGTCTTTCTCACCACCACCACCACCTACTCCGACCATGGCCGGAGATGGCTCCAAGGGAAACTGGGAGGCCTCCTCCGTGATGGAGGAGAACATAGCAGATCTTCGGAGTGCGGGGTACCTCGCCGCTGAAATCAAGCACCGGCTTCCCTCTGAAGGTCAAGTCCTTCCCACTCCGGAACCCGGTGAACGGGTTATCTTCCCTCGCCATTTCCTTAGAGGGTCAGGTTTCCCACTCCACCCGTTCGTCTGCGGACTTATGTACTACTATGGGCTAGATTTCCATGATCTAGCCCCAAACTCCTTTCTCCACATATCGGCGTTCATAGTCGTGTGTGAGGCCCTCCTCCGCGTCCGACCACACTTCGGCTTATGGCTCAAGGTCTTCAATGTGAAGCCGAAGATGGTCAACGGGCAGCACGTGGACTGCGGCGGGGCTATGATTAGCAAGCTACCGAACAACACTTAGCCCAAGGGGGCCTTCGTGGAGACCGTGAAGATCTGGCAACAGGAGTGGTTCTACATCACCGAGCCACGCCGCCCCAACTGGGCGGCCATTCCGGAGTTCAGATCCGGACCCCCCATGAGGCTAACTTCCTGGAACGAGAAGGGCATCGACTGGGGGTCCCAGACGGAGGTGCTTGCGCTGCAAATGTGCATCACCAACGTGTTGGGAAAGAACGTTGGTCTAACCAACATGATACAGATCATGCATTTCCGCCACATTCTCCCGTGCCAGTGCCGGGCTTCCCCCATGTGGGAATTCAAGCCGGAGGATCCGCGGACGTTGGAGCACTTCTTGGGCGCTACGCATGGAGGGATGTGGAAGCTACTTTTTAAGGTGCAGAAGAGCAGCTGGCCCATGGAGACCGAAGACATGATTATCAGTGTCGTGTATCCGGCCTCTCTAGTAAGTGTTCAATTCCTCTAAATACATATCTAGTCACATGTTTACACACATATACGGTCTATGCCGAACTCATCAACCAGTCTCTTGTTGCAGGGTTGGCCCAAGAAGTCAGAGCGGATCAAGTGTCTGGCTCCATTGCCCAAAATCCCAGTTACTCCTCAGCTGGAGAAGATGCTGGTTCCGGCGCCTTATCAGCCTCCAGAGAAGAACGCCAAGAAGAAGAGCAAGGGTCCCAAGAACAGGCCCCGCCGCAGGGGCCCTCCGGCTACAGTGTCCGGAGAGGTCGAGCCCATCTCCTCTCGCGAGGAAGACGAGGACGAAGAACAGGAGGAGGAGGATGAGGAGGAGGTGGAGAGCGACTCCCCCTCAGGACGAGGAGGGGGAAAAGGACGGCCCTCGAGGACTAAGAGGGGGCGACGCCGAAGAACGGGCGAGTGGTCCTCTCGGACAGTTCGGACATAGAGTCAGAACACAGTACGGGGCGGGCCCAAAGGCAGAAGCCCCTGGCCGAGGCATAAATTTTAGAAATTTACTTGTTCAATTATTTTAATTTGACTTTGTCATGCTCATCCTCCTTTATACTTTTCAGACCTCCGCGCGAGATCCCAGTCCCCTCTTCTTCAACGGGGAACTCTTTAGCCACTGGGGAGGCGGAGACTGACGGCCCATCTCGCACCCTCCCCCTCCCCGCCATGGAGGACACCAAGGTGTCGTCCCAAAGGCCATCTCCTGGCCACGGAGGAGTGGACGAGACAGTACAGAATTCGCCCGAGGACAACACCTCGGGCATTGCAGAGCGGGGCACGACGATCCCCACAACCATCAGAGGTGAAGGATTTCAGCAGTTTGGTCCTTCGCCGAACACCGTCACGGAGACCAATACGGCACCGGGTTCGGATCAGCATCCCCCTTCAAAGGAGGGCGGGGGAGCAAGAGCTCCGTCGGCGGCCTCTGCCGATCCGGAGGCCACTGACAGTATGCGGGAGGCACTAGAACGTGCCTCCATTGTAGAAGAACACTGCACCCTTATGGGTGCGGCTATGGAATAGGTTCAGTCCGCAAAGAGTGGGCTGACTGAAGCCTTCCACAGTGATAGTCCCCAAGTGCAGGGAATAATCATAGCAATTTCCAAAGGTGGAAGTGATAAGTATGGACTGTCGAACCCACAAGGAGCTAAATGTAAGATCATTATTCTCTCAAGTCCTATCTGCCACTAATACGACTCTACGTACACCGAACGTTTGCTTCCAACTAGATACAAGAAATAAAACTACGTTGTGGGTATGAAGAGGATAACTTTGCATGATATCGGAGAGCTAAAATATAAAAGTAGGTGTTGTTATCATAAAGTTAGAATATATTACAAAATATTATAAATGGCGAGTGTGGAATATGATGAATCAGTGTGCGGAATTATCCTAGGCAATTGTTAACAAGACCGTAGTCGTCATTGAAATTTCATATGAGGGAGAGGCATAAGCTAACATACTTTCTATTCTTGGATCATATGCACTTATGATTGGAACTCTAGCAAGCATCCGCAACTACTGAAGATTATTAAGGTAAAACCCAACCATATCATTAAAGCATCAAGTCCCCTTTATCCCATATGCCACAACTGTTGGGGAACGTAGAAATTTCAAAAAAATTCTACGCACACACAAGATCATGGTGATGCATAGCAACGACAGGTGAGAGTGTTGTCCACGTACCCTCGTAGACCGAAAGCGGAAGCGTTATGACAACGTGGTTGATGTAGTCGTACGTCTTCACGATCCGACCGATCCAAGTACGCGGTTGATGTAGTTGAACGCACGGCACCTCCGAGTTCTGCACACGTTCAGCTCGATGACATCCCTCAAAAACCGATCCAGCCGAGCTTTGAGGGAGAGTTCCATCAGCACGATGGCATGGTGACGATTATGATGTTCTACCGACGCAGGGCTTCGCCTAAACACCGCTACGATATTATCGAGGTGGATTATGGTGGAGGGGGGCACCACACATGGCTAAGAGATCCAAGGGATCAATTGTTGTTTCTCTGGGATGCCCTCCTGCCCCCGTATATAAAGGAGCAAGGGGGAGGCGGCCGGCCAAGGAGGAGGGCGCGCCAAGGGGGGAGTCCTACTCCCACCGGGAGTAGGACTCCTCCTTTCCTTGTTGGAGTAGGAGAGAAGGAAAGAGGGGAAGAGGGAGAAGGAAAAGGGGGCTGCACCCCTTGTCCAATTCGTACAAGAGGGGGGCGCAGGCCTCCTTCCTTTTGGCCCCTCTCCTCTATTCCCGTATGGCCCAATAAGGCCCATATACTTCCCGGCGAATTCCCGTAACTCTCCGGTACTCCAAAAAATACCCGAATCACTCGGAACCTTTCCGAAGTCCGAATATAGTCATCCAATATATCGATCTTTACGTCTCGACCATTTCGAGACTCCTCGTCAAGTCCCCGATCTCATCCGGGACTCCAAACTCCTTCGGTACATCAAAACTCATAAACTCATAATAAAACTGTCATCGAAACCTTAATCGTGCGGACCCTACGGGTTCGAGAACTATGTAGACATGACCGAAACACGTTTCCGGTCAATAACAAATAGCGGAACGTGGATGCTCATATTGGCTCCCACATATTCTAAGAAGATCTTTACCGGTCAAACCGCATAACAACATAAGTTATTCCCTTTGTCATCGGTATGTTACTTGCCCGAGATTCGATCGTCGGTATCTCAATACCTAGTTCAATCTCGTTACCGGCAAGTCTCTTTACTCTTTATGTAATGCATCATTCCGCAACTAACTCATTAGTCACATTGCTTGCAAGGCTTATAGTGATGTGCATTACCGAGAGGGCCCAGAGATACCTCTCCGACAATCGGAGTGACAAAACCTAATCTCGAAATACGCCAACTCAACATGTACCTTTGGAGACACCTGTAGAGCTCCATTATAATCACCCAGTTACGTTGTGAAGTTTGGTAGCACACAAAGTGTTCCTCCGGTAAATGGGAGTTGCATAATCTCATAGTTATAGGAACATGTATAAGTCATGAAGAAAGCAATAAAAACATACTAAACGATCAAGTGCTAAGCTAACAGAATGGGTCAAGTCAATCAGATCATTCTCCTAATGATGTGATCCCGTTAATCAAATGATAACTCATGTCTATGGTTAGGAAACTTAACCATCTTTGATTAACGAGCTAGTCAAGTAGAGGCATACTAGTGACACTATGTTTATCTATGTATTCACACATGTATTATGTTTCCGGTTAATACAATTCTAGCATGAATAAAAAACATTTATCATGAAATAAGGAAATAAATAATAACTTTATTATTGCCTCTAGGGCATATTTCCTTCAGTCTCCCACTTGCACTACAGTCAATAATCTAGTTCACACCGCCATGTGATTTAACACCAATATTCATATATGTATATGATTAACACCCATAGTTCACATCGTCATGTGACCAACACCCAAAGGGTTTACTAGAGTCAATAATCTAGTTCACATTGCTATGTGATTAACACCCAAAGAGTACTAAGGTGTGTTCATGTTTTGCTCGTGAGAGAAGCTTAGTCAACAGGTCTGTCACATTTAGAGCCGCATGTATTTTGCAAATATTCTATGTCTACAATGCTCTGCACAGAGCTACTCTAGCTAATTGCTCCCACTTTCAATATGTATCCAGATTGAGACTTAGAGTCATCTGGATCGGTGTAAAAGCTTGCACCGATGTAACTCTTTACGACGGGCTCTTTTATCACCTCCATAATCGAGAAATATTTCCTTAGTCCTCATAAAGGATATTCTTGACCAATGTCCAGTGATCTACTCCTAGATCACTATTGCATTCCCTTAACAAATTCAGAACAAGGTATACAATAGGTCTGGTACTCATAGCATACTTTATAGAACCTATGACTGAGGCATAGGGAATGACTTTCATTCTCTTTTCTTTTTTCTGCCGTGGTCGGGATTTGAGTCTTACTCAATTTCACACCTTTGCAACACAGGCAAGAACTCTTTCTTTGACTGTTCCATTTTGAACTACTTCAAAATCTTGACAAGGTATGTACTTATTGAAAAACTTATCAAGCGTCTTGATCTATCTCAATAGATTTTGATGCTCAATATGTAAGTAGCTTTACTGAGGTATGTCTTTTAAAGAACTCCTTTCAAATACTCCTTTATGCTTTCCAGAAAAATTCTACATCATTTCTGATCAACAATATGTTACTCACATATATTTATCAGAAAGGCGGTAGTGCTCCCACTCACTTTATTGTAAATACAGGCTTCACCGCAAGTCTGTATAAAACTATATGCTTTGATCAACTTATCAAAGCATATATTCCAACTCTGAGATGCTTGCACCAGTCCATCGATGGATCGCTGGAGCTTGCACATTTTGTTAGCACCTTTAGGATGGACAAAACCTTCTCGTTGCATCATATTCAACTCTTCTTTAAGAAAACCATTAAGAAATGCAGTTTTGACATCCATTTGCCAAATTTCATAAAATGTGGCAATTGCTAACATGATTCGGACAGACTTAAGCATCGCTACAGTTGAGAAAATCTCATTGTAGTCAACACCTTGAACTTGTCGAAAACCTTTTCGCGACAAGTCGAGCTTTGTAGATAGTAACACTACTATCAACATCTGTCTTCCTCTTGAAGATCCATTTATACAATACGGCTGGTCGATCATCGGGCAACTCCTCCAAAGTCCACACTTTGTTCTCATACATGGATCCCATCTCAGATTTCATGGCCTCAAGCCATTTCGAGGAATCTGGGCTCATCATCGCTTCCTCATATTTCGTAGGTTCATCATGGTCTAGTAACATGACTTCCAGAACAACATTACCGTACCAATCTGGTGCGGACTGTACGTTGGAAGACCTATGAGGTTTTGTAGTAACTTGATCTGAAGTTTCATTATCATCATCATTAGCTTCCTCGCTAATTGGTGTAGGAATCACTAGAACTGATTTCTGTGATGAACTACTTTCCAATTTGGGAGAAGGTACAAATTACCTTATCAAGCTCTACTTTCCTCCCACTCACTTCTTTTGAGAGAAACTCCTTCTCTAGAAAGGATCCATTCTTAGCAACGAATGTTTTGCCTTCAGATCTGTGATAGAAGGTGTACCCAACAGTTTCCTTTGGGCATTCTATGAAGACGCACTTCTCCGATTTGGGTTTGAGCTTATCAGGTTGAAAACCTTTTTCATATAAGCATCGCAACTCCAAACTTTAAGAAACGACAGCTTAGGTTTACTGCTAAACCATAGTTCATACGGTGTCGTCTCAACGGATTTAGATGGTGCCCTATTAAACGTGAATGCAGCTGTCTCTAATGCATAACCCCAAAACGATAGTGGTAAACCGATAAGAGACATCATAGATCGCACCATATCTAGTAAAGTACGATTACGACGTTTGGACACACCATTACATTGTGGTGTTCCAGGTGGCGCGAGTTGCGAAACTATTTCACATTGTTTCAAATGAAGACCAAACTCATAACTCAAATATTCGTCTCCACGATCAGATCGTAGAAACTTTATTTTTCTTGTTACGATGATTTTCCACTTCACTCTGAAATTGTTTGAAATTTTCAAATGTTTCAGACTTATGTTTCATCAAGTAGGTATACCCATATCTGCTCAAATCATCTGTGAAGTTCAGAAAATAACGATACACGTCGCGAGCCATAACACTCATCGGATTCATTCCATTGTTCCGGGGAACGGAGTTTTAGTCATCTTGCCCAAAAGGCACGGTTCGCAAGAATCAAATGATTCATAACCAAGTGATTCCGAAAATCCATCTTTATGGAGTTTCTTCATGCGCTTTACACTGATATGACCCAAACGGCAGTGCCACAAATAAGTTGCACTATCATTATTAACTTTGCATCTTTTGGCATCAATATTATGAATATGTGTATCACTACGATCGAGATCCAACAAACTATTTTCATTGGGTGTATGACCATTTGAAGGTTTTATTCATGTAAACAGAACAACAATTATTCTCTGACTTTAAATGAATAACCGTTTTGCAACAAACATGATCAAATAATATTCATGCTCAACGCAAACGCCAAATAACATTTATTTAGGTTTAACACTAATCCCGATAGTATAGGGAGTGTGCGATGATGATCATTTCAATCTTGGAACTACTTCCAACACTCATCGTCACTTCCCCTTCAACTAGTCTCTGTTTATTCTGTAACTGCTGTTTTGAGTTACTAATCTTAGCAACCGAACAAGTACCAATACTCATGGGATACTATAAACACTAGTAAGGCACACATCAATAACCTGTATATCAAATATACCCTTGTTCACTTTGCCATCCTTCTTATACATCAAATATTCAGGGCATTTCCACTTCCAGTGACCATTTCCTTTGCAGTGTAAACACTCAGTTTCAGGCTTTGGTCTAGCTTTGGTCTTCTTCACGGGAGTGCCAACTTGTTTGCCATTCTACTTGAAGTTTCCCTTTCTTTCCCTTTTCTTGAAACTAGTGGTCTTGTCAATCATCAACACTTGATGCTCTTTCTTGATTTCTACCTTCATCGATTTTAACATCACGAAGAGCTCGGGAATCGTTTTCGTCATCCCTTACATACTATAGTTCATCACGAAGTTCTAGTAACTTAGTGATGGTGACTAGAGAATTCTGTCAATCACTATATTATCTGGAAGATTAACTCCCACTTGATTCAAGCGATTGAAGTACCCAGACAATCTGAGCACATGCTCACTAGTTGAGCGATTCTCCTCCATCTTTTAGCTATAGAACTTGTTGGAGACTTCATATCTCTCAACTCGGGTATTTGCTGGAAATATTAACTTCAACTCCTGGAACATCTCATATGGTCCATGACCTTCAAAACGTCTTTGAAGTCCCGATTCTAAGACGTTTAAGCATGGTGCACTAAACTATCAAGTAGTTATCATTTTGGGCTAGCCAAACGTTCATAACGTCTGCATCTGTTCCTGCAATAGGTTTGTCACCTAGCGGTGCATCAAGGACATAATTCTTCTGTGTAGCAATGAGGATAAACCTCAGATCACGGATCCAATCCGCATCATTGCTACTAACATCTTTCAACACAGTTTTCTCTTGGAACATATCAAAATAAACATATGAAAGCAACAACGCGAGCTATTGATCTACAACATAATTTGCAAAATACTACCAGGACTAAGTTCATGATAAACTAAAGTTCAATTAATCATATTACTTAAGAACTCCCACTTAGACAGACATCTCTCTAGTCATCTAAGTGATCACGTGATCCAAATCAACTAAACCATGTCCGATCATCACGTGAAATGGAGTAGTTTTCAATGGTGAACATCACTATGTTGATCATATCTACTATATGATTCACGCTCGACCTTTCGGTCTCCGTGTTCCGAGGCCATATCTGTATATGCTAGGCTCGTCAAGTTTAACATGAGTATTCCGCGTGTGCACCTGTTTTGCACCCATTGTATTTGAACGTAGAGCCTATCACACCCGATCATCACGTGGTGTCTCAGCACGAAGAACTTTCGCAACGGTGTATACTCAGGGAGAACACTTCTTGACAATTAGTGAGAGGTCATCTTATAATGCTACCGTCAAACTAAGCAAAATAAAATGTATAAAAGATAGACATCATATGCAATCAAAATATGTGACATGATATGGCCATGATCATCTTGCGCCTTTGATCTCCATCTCCAAAGTACTGTCATGATCTCTATCGTCACCAGCACGACACCATGATCTCCATCATCTTGATCTATATCAATGTGTCAGCACATGGTCGTCTCGCCAACTATTGCTCTTGCAACTATTGCTATCGCATAGCGATAAAGTAAAGCAATTATTTGGCGCTTGCATCTTATGCAATAAAGAGACAACCATAAGGCTTCTGCCAGTTGCCGATAACTTCAACAAAACATGATCATCTCATACAACAATTTATATCTCATCACGTCTTGACCATATCACATCACAACAAGCCCTGCAAAAACAAGTTAGACGTCCTCTACTTTGTTGTTGCAAGTTTTACGTGGCTGCTACGGGCTGAGGAAGAACCGTTCTTACCTACGCATCAAAACCACAACGATATTTCGTCAAGTTAGTGTTGTTTTAACCTTCGCAAGGACCGGGCGTAGCCACACCCGGTTCAACTAAAGTTGGAGAAACAAACACCCGTCAGCCACCTGTGTGCAAAGCATGTTGGTAGAACCAGTCTCGCATAAGCGTATGCGTAATGTCGGTCCGAGCCGCTTCATCCAACGATACCGCCGAACCAAAGTATGACATGCTAGTAAGCAGTATGACTTGTATCGCCCACAACTCACTTCTGTTCTACTCGTGCATATAACATCTACGCATAAAACCAGGCTCTGATACCACTGTTGGGGAACGTAGAAATTTCAAAATTTTCCTACGCACACACAAGATCATGATGATGCATAGCAACGAGAGGGGAGAGTGTTGTCCACGTACCCTCGTAGACCGAAAGTGGAAGCGTTATGACAACGTGGTTGATGTAGTCGTACGTCTTCACGATCCAATCGATCCAAGTACCGAACGCATGGCACCTCCGAGTTCTGCACATGTTTAGCTTGATGACGTCCCTCGAACTCCGATCCATCCGAGCTTTGAGGGAGAGTTCCGTCAGCACGACGACATGGTGATGATGATGATGTTCTACCGATGCAGGGCTTCGCCTAAGCACCGCTACGATATTATCGTTGTGGATTATGGTGGAGGGGGGCACCGCACACGGCTAGGAGATCCAAGGGATCAATTGTTGTGTCTCTGGGGTGCCCCCCTGCCCCCGTATATAAAGGAGCAAGGGGGGAGGCGGCCGGCCAAGGAGGAGGGCGCGCCAAGGGGGGAGTCCTACTCCCACCGGGAGTACGACTCCTCCTTTCCTTGTTGGAGTAGGAGATAAGGGAAGAGGGAGAAGGAAAAGGGGGCTGCACCCCTTGTCCAATTCGGACCAGAGGGGGGGGGGGCGCATGCCTCCTTCCTTTTGGCCTCTCTCCTCTATTCCCATATGGCCCAATAAGGCCCATATACTCGCCGGCGAATTCCAGTAACTCTCCGGTACTCCAAAAAGTACCCAAATCACTCGAAACCTTTCCGAAGTCCGAATATAGTCGTCCAATATATTGATCTTTATGTCTCAACCATTTCGAGACTCGTCGTCATGTCCCCGATCTCATCCGAGACTCCGAACTCCTTTGGTACATTAAAACTCATAAACTCATAATAAAACTGTCATCGAAACCTTAAGCGTGCGGACCCTACGGGTTCGAGAACTATGTAGACATGACCGAAACACGTTTATGGTCAATAACCAATAGCGGAACCTGGATGCTCATATTGGCTCCCACATATTCTACGAAGATCTTTATCGGTCAAACTGCATAACAACATATGTTGTTCCCTTTGTCATCGGTATGTTACTTGCCCGAGATTCGATCGTTGGTATCTCAATACCTAGTTCAATCTCGTTACTGGCAAGTCTCTTTACTCGTTATGTAATGCATCATCCCACAACTAACTCATTAGTCACATTGCTTGCAAGGCTTATAGTGATGTGCATTACCGAGAGGGCCCAGAGATACCTCTCCGACAATCAGAGTGACAAAACCTAATCTCGAAATACGCCAACTCAACATGTACCTTTGGAGACACCTGTAGAGCTCCTTTATAATCACCCAATTACGTTGTGACGTTTGGTAGCACACAAAGTGTTCCTCCGGTAAACGGGAGTTGCATAATCTCATAGTTATAGGAACATGTATAAGTCATGAAGAAAGCAATAGCAACATACTAAACGATCAAGTGCTAAGCTAACAGAATGGGTCAAGTCAATCACATCATTCTCCTAATGATGTGATCCCGTTAATCAAATGATAACTCATGTCTATGGTTAGGAAACTTAACCATCTTTGATTAACGAGCTAGTCAAGTAGAGGCATACTAGTGACACTATGTTTGTCTATATATTCACACATGTATTATGTTTCCGGTTAATACAATTCTAGCATGAATAATAAACATTTATCATGAAATAAGGAAATAAATAATAACTTTATTATTGCCTCTAGGGCATATTTCCTTCAACAACCCCCTTACTCGGGTTTATGCTTCTGTCACTCAAGCAACCCACTATACGCGAATCATGAATGTATTGCAACACCATACAACGGGAATCCCTCATGCTTGCGTGACACGGAGGGCACAATAGGACAGCACCAAAATAAAACATACAACTCGTACCAATCTAGATCATCAGTCAACCCAAAAACAAAAGATATCTACTAAAAACATCATAGGATGGCAACACATCATTGGACCATAATATGTGGCATAAAGCACCATGTTCAAGTAGGGATTACAGCGGGTTGCGGGAGAGTGGACCGCGTAAAAGAGATGAGGATGGTGATGATGATGGTGATGTTGATGAAGACGATCACCGCGGCGATGGTTCCCCTCCCGATGGCACTCCGGCGCCACCGAGAGAGAGGAGGAGAGGTCCTCCCCTTGTGCTTCCTCCTCCATGGCCTCCCCCCTAGATGGGGAGAGGTTCTCCCTCTGGTCCTTGGCCTTCATGGCGATGATGGCCCCTCCAGGATCCTCCTCCATGGCCTCCGGTGATGATGGCCCCCTCTGGCAGGGTGCCAGAAAGGGCCTAGATTGATTTCTCGTGGCTACAGAGGCTTACGGTGGCGGAACTTCCGATCTCAGTTTTTTTCTAGAGGTTTCTGTATTTATAGGAATTTTTGGCGCCGGTCTCACGTCAGGGGGGGGGTCTCTGAATCGTCCACGAGATAGGGGCCATGCCCATAGGGGGTGGGCGCGCCCCCTGATGAGGATACAGACCTAGGGTAGGCTCATAGGCCTGACCTATACGCCCTACCCAAGGTCACTACCCTAGAAGCAAAGAAGCTCAAGAGACAATAGGGAGTACCCAATAAGGATGTCGAGTGCAATCCACTCGACCAATGGACCACTCGGGTACCCCTCCTTCCCGAAGTCACATGACCAGTCAACCACTCGACCATATAAGAAACCACTCGACCTACTAAAGACCAGAAGTCACTCAGAACAGCAACGGGCGAGCATTCACTCTGTAGTCTTTAAAGTCATTAAAGACACTTAAGGCTGGCGTTATCAGTAATGCCTCAATCTTTATATGGGTTGCGCATGGTCATTTCACTCAGCGTCCGATGCCTGGTGGTTTATGGCGACTCAGATTTGGTGGTCAATCAAGTGATGAAGGAATGGGATGTCAGGAGTCCCATAATGACAGGTTACTGCAATGCAGTGAGAAAGCTACAGAAGAAGTTTGAGGGATTGGAGCTCCACCACATACCACGAATCAAAAATCAAGCTGCTGATGACTTGGCGAAGATAGGTTCCACTCGGAAACCTATCCCCAGCAATGTGTTCTTGGAGCATCTCCATACCCCGTCAGTACAAGAAGATCCCTTCCAGGAAGAGCCCCCGCAACCGATAAGTCCAACCAACCCGACTGAGGTAGAGATTCCAGCCGTGGTCGACCTGATCATGGAGGTCTTGGTGATCACTACCGACTGGACGTTTCCATACATCGCGTATATTCTCAGAAATATGCTCCCAGAGGATGAAGACAAGGCTCGCCAAATAGTTCGTCGATCCAAGGCTTTCACCATGATGAAAGGGCAGCTTTACGGAGAGAGTGCCACGGGAGTAGCCCAATGCTGCATCACCCAGAAGAAGGTCAGATGATCCTAAATGATATCCACTCGGGGACCTGTGGTCACCATGCGTCCTCTCGAACCATCGTGACCAAAGCATACTGAGCAGGATTTTGTTGGCCTCGAGCAAATGAGATGGCGAAAGATATAGTCGACAAGTGTGCAGGTTGCCAGTTTTATTCTAACATGTCCCACAAGCCTGCATCTGCCCTAAAGACTATTCCACTCGTCTGGCCGTTTGCAGTCTGGGGGTTGGATATGGTACCCTTCAAAACTAGCGCGAGTGGCTTCACCCATTTGCTCGTAGCAGTCGACAAATTTACCAAGTGGATTGAAGCCAAGCCCATCAAGAACCTTGGAGCAGGCACTGCCGTCAGTTTCATCAGAGAATTGATATTTAGATATGGAGTTCCTCACAGCTTCATCACAGATAACGGCTCCAACTTTGATTCTGATGAGTTCAAGGCATTCTGTGCATCTCAAGGCACTCGGGTCGACTAAGCGCATGTCGTGTACCCGCAGTCGAATGGACAGGCTGAAAGGCAAATGGTTTGATCCTTCAGGGGTTAACGCCTCGTCTGATGCGTGATCTTAAGCATGCTGCTGGAGCTTGGGTGACCGAATTACCATCAGTCCTGTGGGGTCTAAGAAAAACACCCAATCGGTCGACTGATCGAACCCCTTTCTTCCTGGTGTATGGCGCTGAGGCGGTGCTTCTGAGCGACCTGCTTCAGAATGCTCCCAGACTTGAATTGTTCTCAGAAGCCGAAGCAGAGCAAGCGCGCGAAGACGCAGTCGATCTCTTGGAATAAGAACGCGAGATGGCTTTGGTTCGGTTGACCATTTATTAGCAGGATCTGCGTCGATTCCACGCCCGCAATGTCAGAGGTCGAGCGTTTCAGGAGAGACACCTTGTGCTCCGAGTGGTTCATAAACGACCTCACAAGCTTGCTCCGGCCTAGGAAGGTCCCTTCATCATCACCAAGGTGCTTCACAATGGAGCGTATCACATCTACAACATAGCCAAGAAAATGGACAAGCCACGTGCATGGAGCGCGGACCTGCTTCGTCCTTTCTATACTTAGAATCACTCGACCCGACGAGTTGTAATAAAAGCACTTCAGATTATTTTCCAAAGACAAGATCTTTGCAGCATCTTAATGATTGGTTTCTCATAATCACTTGTGTCTAAATCCCCCAGTGGGTGGCTTAGCCGCGAACACGACTCGACACTCCGAGTGGAGAGCAATCCTCCCACTCGGGGGTTTGCCGCGAACCCGATTCGCCTAAGTTAAAAAACACTCCAAATGGAGAGCAATCCTCCCACTCGGCGGCTTAGCTGCGACCCCGTAATCGCCTAAGTTAAAAAACACTCTGAGTGGAGAGCAATCCTACCACTCGGGGGCTTAGCTGCGACCCTGTAATCACCTAAGTTAAAAAACACTCCGAGTGGAGAGAAATCCTCCCACTCAGGGGCTTAGCCGCGAACCTGATTCGCCTAAGTTAAAAAACACTCCAAGTGGAGAGCAATCCTCCCACTCGGGGGCTTAGCTGCGACCCCGTAATCGCCTAAGTT
>NC_041393.1:592396045-592416399 GCF_002162155.2 Triticum dicoccoides
TGCCCAAGTTAAAAAAACTGCAAGTGGAGAGCAATCCTCCCACTCGGGGGCTTAGCTGCGACCCCATAATCGCCTAAGTTAAAAAACACTCCGAGTGGAGAGCAATCCTCCCACTCGGGGGCTTAGCTGCGACCCCGCAATCGCCTAAGTTAAAAAATACTCTGAGTGGAGAGCAATCCTCCCACTCGGGGGCTTAGCTGTGACCCCGTAATCGCCTAAGTTAGAAAACACTCCGAGTGGAGAGCAATCCTCCCATTCGGGGGCTTAGCTGCGACCCTGTAATCGCCTAAGTCACAAATATGCTCTGAGCTCCGACACAAATACAATGTCCCGTCCTTATCCGCAAGGACGACGAGGCGTCGACTGAGTACCACCTCTGAGCTACGCCACAAGTACAATGTTTCGTCCCTATCCACAAGGACGACAAGGCATCGACTAAGTACCGCCTCTGAGCTACGCCACAAATACAATGTCCCGTCCTTACCCGCAAGGGCGACCAGGCGTCGACTGAGCACCACCTATGAGCTACGCCACAAATACAATGTTCTGTCCCTATCCGCAAGGATGACGAGGTGTCGACTGAACACCGCGTTTGAGCTCCATCACAAGTACAATGTACTTTCATTCGACAAAGGGTGAGAAGATCAAGTCCACTCGGAACCGAAGGACAATCAGAAACAATTTAAAAAACAGAGCAAAAGCCACGATATTCAAAGAAATCCAAGTTCGGATAAACCCTGCAAAAGTTCGGAACTACAACGAGCAAGAGTACTCACGTGTAACGCCCCGGATGTAACTTTCCATATTTGCAACTCCAACTCTTGCCATTTCCAGCTATGTGATATGTTATTTCCTTCGCGGTTGGCTTTTTGTCTTTTGTTTTGCATTTTGTTCATGTCACACATCTCATCTCATAGCATCATGCGCATTGCATCTACATGTTTTCATAAAGCTTGCATCCGTTCGTAGTTGCCACGTTCCCCCCTTGCCTTCGTTATCCCTTTCGAGACCAACTGTTCGTTTGTTGTCCGACTGTTTGAGCCTCTCTGTACAGCCACCGACCACCTCCGCAACCTAGTCCGAAAACTTCTCCCGGACCCGACCCGGGCTGTCATGACCGATGGGTCCGAATCATCCCCCAACATCCCTAAAACATCTCTGTTTTCTTATTTGGACTCCCTGCCTATTCTATTCTAGACCGTTCGATTGCGATCGAGGGGACGGATTAGCCCCTAAACTAACCTAGCCAGTTGCTATATATATCAGTCCAAACCCTAATTTCTAGGAGAGTTGTCCCATCCTCCAAATCCTTCCTGCCGCCACCACTCCCTACCTCGGGATCTCCTCCCGATCCACCTGCTCCTCTCCTTCCGCGATCCATCCATCCCAAACCAACCAGCCTCCACCTTCACCGATCCAACCACCAAGCACCCGCATGGCCGTCTTCCTACGACCTCACCGCCCGAGCTCCACCCCCTCGTCCCCATGCCCGCAACAGTAGAGCAGGAGCTCTACGCCCGCCTTCCTCCGCCTCGCATGTGTCCTCCTCTGTACAGGATTCGGCCCCGACGCCCCATCCCTGACCTCCCCGTTCCCCTCATTGTGAGCCAGGGAGAGGAGCTCCCTGCCGCCTCCCACCTCATGTCGTCCCCACCGTCCACCACCAGTACAATCAGCAGCCCCACGCGCTGCCCGAGCCTCCCCTACATCCTTCTCTACTCCCGAGGCCCGAGTGTCTTCTCATCCAGGAGCACGAGCCCCTCGTCATCGCGCCGCCTTGGCGAGCGTGCCAGCCGGCAACCTCGACCCCAGGACCGGCCCCGTCCCGCTCCTCTCGTCCTCTTCCCCCTCTCTCTCTCTCACGGTGGCCTCTCTCTCTCCTTCCCAAGAACGAGCGGGAGCTCACCCTTGCTCCGTGTCGCCGCCGTCGTCGTCCTTGCGCTGCTGCCTGGATCCGCTCCACCTCGCCTCGCTGTCCCCGTCCTCAAGTCCGGCCGCGGTCGTCGCCCCTGCATCCTCTGCTTCGAGTAGGAGGACGACTGCATGACCTCTCGTGTTGACCTCCCCTGCCTCGCTGAACCGCTCACCCGCCATATGCACCGTCCCAGCGAGCCGGCCCAGATCTGCCGGCCTGCTGCCTCTTCCACCGGCTGGGCCTCAGCCCACTAGGTGAGGCCACCTCCAGCGCCCTCCCATTTTTTTCCATTGTTGGGCAAGTAGTTTCAGCCCGAGTAGTTTTTTTTCCCGCCTGCGATTTTGTCCATTAACCAGGGAATTACAGTTTTACAGAAAAGACCCTCATCTTCATGCATTCAATAACTCCAGAACCGTGCATCATATGTAAATAATTTATACATGTAAAATGCTTAGAATTTCATCTAGTTTCATAATATGCAACTTTCATGCCTGTTTAAAATGTTTAAAATGTTGTTTGTTTAAATTTGCTTAAATGTCATGTTAAAAAGATTTTTTCACAACTAAATAACTGTAGCTCCAATTTTAATAAACTTTATATGTAAATGGGGTGGAAAAATGCCTAGTTTAATATGGTGCACTTTATTTTCCTGATTAACAACAATAAAATATGTTTTAGGTCAGAACAGTACCAAATTCGGAATATGGACATGAGGATTTTCTGGAATTGTTTGTTTGTTGTTCCGGCCTCATTTAAACTTGCCTAGATAGATAGTTTAATTATGCTTCACCTTTTGCCATGTTTAACAACATTTAATATTGATGAGTAGCATAACCGAGAGTGAACCAAATGCTTGAATGTGGTGTTTCGTCAATATGCAACTCGTTGCATATTGAACTCCACTTAACTTATAGTATTGTTTGTTGCACTTTGCCATGCCATGCCTCATTAAATCGGACATGCATCATACTTGTTTGTGCATCATGCCATGTTTATGCTTGTGCATTTATCATATTGTATGCTTCTTTCCGGTTTGCTTCTCTCGTTAGCTTCGGTTTCGTTTCGGAGTTGTGAGGATTCGTTCGACTACGTCCGTTTGTCTTCTTCATGGACTTGTTCTTCTTCCTTGCGGGATTTCAGGCAAGATGACCATTACCCTCGATATCACTTCTATCTTTGCTTGCTAGTTGTTCGTTCTATCGCTATGCCGCGCTACCTATCACTTGTTTACCATGCCTCCCATATTGCCATGTCAGCCTCTAACCTTTTCACCCTTCCTAGCAAACTGTTGTTTGGCTATGTTAACGTTTTGCTCAGCCCCTCTTATAGCGTTGTTAGTTGCAGGTGAAGTTGAAGATTGCTCCATGATGGACAGGATTATGTTGGGATACCACAATATCTCTTATTTAAATTAATGCATCTATATACTTGGTAAAGGGTGGAAGGCTCGGCCTTTTGCCCGGTGTTTTGTTCCACTCTTGCCGCCCTAGTTTCCGTCATACCGGTGTTATGTTCCTTGATTTTGCATTCCTTACACGGTTGGGTGATTTATGGGACCCCCTTGACAGTTCGCTTTGAATAGAACTCCTCCAGCAAGGCCCAACCTTGGTTTTAACATTTGCCACCTAAGCCTTTTTCCCTTGGGTTCTACAGACTCAAGGGTCATCTTTATTTACCCCCCCCCCCCCGGGGCCAGTGCTCCTCCAGGTGCTGGTCCAAACTGAGCGATGTCCAGCGCCCCCTGGGCAACCAGGGTCTATGCCAACCCGGCGTCTGGCTCATCCAGTGTGCCCTGAGAACGAGATACGTGCGACTCCTATCGGGATTTGTCGGCACATCGGGCGGCTTTGCTGGTCTTGTTTTACCATTGTCGAAATGTCTTGTAAACCGGGATTCCGAGACTGATCGGGTCTTCCTGGGAGAAGGAATATCTTTCAT
This sequence comes from Triticum dicoccoides, assembly GCF_002162155.2. NCBI lineage: Eukaryota > Viridiplantae > Streptophyta > Magnoliopsida > Poales > Poaceae > Triticum > Triticum dicoccoides. The sequence goes on from NC_041393.1 coordinate 592,399,899, forward strand.
TGACCGTGAGAGCTTGTGATGGGCTAAGTTGGGACACCCCTGCAGGGTATAAACTTTCGAGAGCCGTGCCCGCGGTTATGTGGCAGATGGGAATTTGTTAATATCCAGTTGTAGAGAACTTGACACTTGACTTAATTAAAACGCATCAACCGCGTGTGTAGCCGTGATGGTCTCTTTTCGGCGGAGTCCGGGAAGTGAACACGGTCTTGGTGTTATGATTGTGCGTAAGTAGTTTCAGGATCACTTCTTGATCACTTCTAGCTTCTCGACCATTTCGTTGCTTCTCTTCTCGCTCTTATTTGCGTATGTTAGCCACCATATTTTCTTAGTGCTTGCTGCAACTCCACCTCATTACCACTTCCTACCCATAAGCTTAAATAGTCTTGATCTCGCGGGTTTTGAGATTGCTGAGTCCTCGTGACTCACCAGATACTATCACAACAGTTGTAGGTGCCGATGATACCAATGCAGGTGATGCAACCGAGCCCAGATGGGAGCTCAACTAAGATCTTGGTCGTTGCTATGTTTCGTTTCATGTTGATCAGTAGTGGAGCCCAGTTGGGACGATCGGGGATCTAGCAGTTGGGTTATCTTCTTTTCTTTTGGCTTCATCCATCGTTGGACTATGTGTGTGCTTTGAATGATGTATGAATTATATGTTCTTTGTGTGAAGTGGCGATTGTAAGCCAACTCTTTATCCCATTCTTGTTCCTTACATGGGATTGTGTGAAGATGACCCTTCTTGCAACAAAACCACCATGCGGTTATACCTCTAAGTCGTGCTTCGACACGTGGGAGATATAGCCGCATCGTGGGTGTTACATCAGGCATCAAGCCTGAAAGAGTTTAATGATTACACAATCACTCGGCATTCCAAGGCAAATAAATGTGGGGCATAATGTGTTTCAGTCACTCGTCAGGAGAAGGGCTGGCTAGGTCACAGAAACTGTCAAGATCAATGTTGTCTACAATACGAGTGGCAGCTTCAAGGAAAGTGTCCATGAAGGACTTGAAAGTGTGCTTCTTGGTGTTCACAACCTTGAGGGCAGACAACTTATCTTCTCTGGCGTCTTTGCAGTGCACTCGGACTAATGACAGGGCAACGTCGGCGCCACAACGAGCAGAACTTCCATTCTTGCACTCGGCCAGGGATCTGATTCAGTCGAGTCATCAGTGACTCGAGATCTTGTGAAAGTTCCGCCTGGGGCGAGAGTTCAGCATCAACTCGAGTCATCGCCGCCTTCAATCGGGCAAGATAAGCAACGACACTGTCCATGCATGATTCCAACCGCAGCAAGTTCATCACAACATCATCTTTAACAGGACAATTAATGGGGTCGAGACCCGTCTCGACCCATCCAATCTCAGCCTCAAAGTCCTGAAAAAGTTCTGCACAATCGGAAAAAATGGTGAGTCGACAGTATGACAAGACGTTCCAATCGACGACAACTACTCAGTCGAACGATGATACCTTCAAGCTTCAGGACCAGTTTCGCAGCAAGTTGTCCCAGACAGGACTCTAGCTCGCCCATCTTGGCTTTGAGACTTCCGACTTCATTGGTTAAGTTCTCCTTGTCCTTCTTCAGTTTCTCGACCTCTCGATTGGCCTCAGAGACAGCAGTCTTCAGCTTCAATTTCTCCTCTTCTAGCTTGCTGACTGAAGCCAGCTTCTTGTCCGCAAGCACTATCTTCTCTCGTGCCTCCTTTTGAGCAGCAGCAAGATCCTGATCCTTCTTCTCCAAGCCTCCTTCATTCTTGAAGTTGACGGTTTTCACTACGCACATCTGTTCGAGTGAAGTCACTCAGTTCAAAGAGACTAAAAGTAGAGACACGGTAGAATGCGGGTTACAAGGTGGACAGTTGACGATTGATTACCTCCCATGATAGCAGCGTCATCTTGAGTAGTCTTGAGGTTCTTCTTGGCCAGCTCCAGATCAAGATTGAAGCTGATTTTCTTCTTGTTCAGTTCGGAAAGTTGAGCCCCAAGATCACACGACCTCTATGGTCAGCAAACAAGATACGTCGGTCGGCAGAAACAAAAGACAACCACAACAAAAGTTACTCTGAGACTACTACCGAATCAAACATTCAACAGTAGTCTCGGGGACTACTCCCAGTGGGTGCACTTAGCGTGACCCCACTGGTTTGGGTCAACACACAGCATGGTCTGCCCCGCATGAGTCAAAAAAAAGAGTAGATTCTCAGACCCCAGCCGACTGCCAGCAGTCGATCGTGGTCTCGGGGACTACACCCAATGGGTGCACTCTGCATGCCCCCACAGGTTCGGACAAACACTCGACTCAACATTAGTCGAGTGGAGTGGAAGACCTATTAAACCCCAAGGTAGGCACACCCTAGTGGGTGATCGGATATGAAACACAGACCCATGATAGTAGATGCACATATGGGCAGCGAAGCAACAACGGCAGTTTTTCATGTTTCAAAAGTTCAGTCGGGAGTTAACTGACCTTAATGTTGGTCTGCAGAGCGGTGCTGGCATTATAGGCCACCTGACTGGCCTCGTGCATCACCTTCACTTGCTCCATCACAAGGTTCACCTGGCGAAGAGCCTCCCCGGCGGCACTCGGCGAGTCGTCTGGAGTTTGGTACGTAGCAAAGAGTGATGGTGGCAAGGTAGTCGAAGCAGCCACTGGGTCGGATGCATTGAGTTGCACTCGAGCAGCAGGAGTCTGAGCGGTCGACCCTGATGGATGATCAGTCGTCAGCGGGTCGGTGAATGTGATGTTGGTCCGAATCGGATCTCTGGATCGCTCGACCACTGTCTCAAGCACCGGTGTCGACTAAGGGACCTGAACCTCAAGCGCCATCCTGCTCGAGCCCTTGCCTCTCCTCCTCCTCTCCTTCAGAGGCACTTCTTCTTCATCATCATCTGGAAGCACGCCAATGTCTCGTGGAGCTGCGGCAAGAAGAAAACATCAGAGATTCAAATGAGCGACGACACAATCGACAAAATAAGTTTTAGTCGAGTGGACTTACCAGCTCTAGAGGTGGCCGCGTCATCGGTTTCCTCATCTCCTGGGGCCTTGTCAACGTCCATGTCAGTCGCGACAGAGGTTGGGCTGGAAAAGTCCATGATTCATTCGGCCAGAATAGAAGAATCAGTCGGTAGAGGAAAACACAGAAAGGATACTCACCCAGAGGCAATAGGAACATCCATGTTAATCCTGGGCAAAGTCTTCCGAGCTTTTGGATGAGCAACCTTGGGCTGCTTTGCGACTTTTTCTGTCGGCTCAGGAGTCGACGTCCGAGTGCACTTCTGCGTTTGAGTGCTTGGGGCCATGTTCTTACTGCGCCCACCTGCTGGATCATGGAGTAGCTTGGATCGATGTTCCGAACGAGGCGGCGAGTCGACCGACTCTTCATCGTCCGAGTCGTCGCTCTCCTCTTCGTCTTCATCGTTTGAAGATTCCCATTCACCGCTCTCCTCCGTTCTATTCTCTCCCTCCTGGCCTTGCTCCAGAACTTGCTCACCATTGGGCATAGAGTACATCTCAGTATAAACCTACAAGACAAGAAGTCGAGTAAAAGTCAGTCGGATTCAAAGGCAGTCGGAATATGTACCCAAAAACAGTCGGTAATGGACGTCACACCTTGTCTGGCTGATTGCTGTCACTGAAGGGGTCGACTCTCTGGGCTCCTCTGGGGTTGTCCTTGTTGCCTGTAATACTCTTCAACCACATGGCCATTGTCTTAGCCGGTACTTCCTCTGGATGAACCCGAGCGGTGTCGTCAACCCCCGAATACATCCACATAGGGTGGTCACGAGACTGGAGAGGATGGATGTGCCGACTGAGGAATACCTCCAGCAGATCCATGCCAGTGATGCCTTGATTGATCAGTTGGACCACCCTCTCAACTAGCATGTTTGTTTCCACGCTCTTAGCAGCGGTCACTTTCAGCGAGGAAGGAGTCTGAACACGATCAAAGGTGAAATGGGGAAGTCCAGTCGACTGGCCTGGAGTTGCTCGGTCCTGGCAGTAGAACCAGGTCGACTGCCAGCCCCTGACCGACTCACGAAGGGTCATGGAAGGGAAAGAGATCCTCTGCCTCTTCTGGATACCCAAACCCCCACACATTGGAATGACATGTGTTTTCTCATCACTTGTATTTGCTTTCTTCACCGACTGAGAGCGAATGGTGAAAAATGTGCTTGAAAAGGCCCCAGTACGGTCGACAACCCAGAGAATTCTTGCACATGGACACGAACGCAGCAAGGTACGTGATGGTGTTGGGAGAAAAGTGATGGAGTTGGGCTCCGAAGAAGTTCAGGAAACCTCGGAAAAAGGGGTGCAGAGGGAGCGACAAACCCCAGTCGACATGGGTGGCGAGCAGGACACACTCACCCGGTCGCGGTTGCGGCTCTGTCTCCCCCTCCGGCAACCGCGCGGCACCCTTGGCGATTAGCCCAGACTCCACCAGCTCATTCAAGTCATACTGTCGGAGCGAAGATCGGATCCAATCACCCTGGATCCAACCCGACGGCAATGCCGAGCGCGGCGATGACCCACAATTCTGCTTCTTGCCTTTCGCCGCCCCCGTCACCTTCTTCGCGCGTTCCAGCGCTGCCGTCTTGTCCTTCACCATGGTGGCTGGGTGGCGGCCTTGAGAGCGGAGGAGCCGGATGCGGTGGAGAAGCAGAGGAGAAGAAGAGAAAACAGACACACACAGTGCAGGCGCCTTGGCTCCATCGCCTTATAAAGGCCCACTTCCGAGTGGCTGATGCGTGGGTCCAGGTGATCCTGTCAAATCCCGCAACAGTCGTGCGCTGGGTACGTGGCGAAAAAGGTGGCGCGGAGATTGAGGAGCTCATGTCTATCCATCTCGCTTACCACGGCACGCTCCGTCCCGCGCGCTTCCTCGAAATTTCGAATCCCATGAGGTCCGGGATACGCCGTAACCAATGGCGCCAAAGATTCCGCACCCAAAAACAACACTCGACAGGTGACGTTATAAATACACTTGATGACTTTCTGATGAGATCAAGGCGACTGAAGCGAAGCTGAAGTTCCAACATGAGCCTTATGTCCTGCATAAATACTTATGAAGCGCAAGGGTCGAAGCGAGATCAACTTCAATCTTCTTTCCACTTGGACCTTAATCCATTCGGGGGCTAATGATGAGGATACTAACCTAGGGTAGGGTCATAGGCCTGGCCTATACGCCCTACCCAAGGTCACTACCCTAGAAGCAAAGAAGCTCAAGAGACAATAGGGAGTACCCAATAAGGATGTCGAGTGCAATCCACTCGACCAATGGACCACTCGGGTACCCCTCCTTCCCTAAGTCACACGACCAGTCAACCACTCGACCATATAAGAAACTTCTCGACCTACTCAAGACCAAAAGTCACTCAGAACAGCAACGGGCGAGTATTCACTCTGTAGTCTTTAAAGTCGTTAAAGGCACTTGAGGTTGGCGTTATCAGTAACTCCTCAATCTTTATGTACATTCAACCCTATGTAATGGGGGATGGCTGGGGTCCTGGCGAACTCTATATAAGCCACCCCCTCCTCTCGCACAAGGGTTTTCACCCCCTGTAACACACACACATTCATACATTTTAGTCGACCGCCTCCGGGCTCCAAGACGTAGGGCTTTTACCTCCTCCGAGAGGGACCTGAACTCGTAAACATTTGCGTACACCCTTGCCGTAGCTAGGACCTTGCCTCTCCATACGTACCCCCTATACTTACTGTCAAACTTAGTACCACGACACCCCCCACCCTCGTGGACAGCCCGGGAATCTTCTGGCCCAACTTTTTTACTCTAGGGGCTTCTTTTGGTCCATAAAAAATCATCAAAAATTGGCACGTCAATTGGACTACGTTTGGTATTCCTTTCTGTAAAACTCAAAAACAAGGAAAAACAGAAACTGGCACTGGGCGCTAGGTTAAAAGGTTAGTCCCAAAAATCATATAAAATAGCATATAAATGCATATAAAACATCTACGATGGATAATATAATAGCATGAATACTTCATAAATTATAGATACGTTGGATACGTATCATATAGCCTGCTAGCAGGCTTCGAGGTAGGCAGCGTAATGTTTTTCATAAGTATTCTATGTATGTATGTGTGAGGCGAAGCCCATATGTAGACAGTAGCCCCTGAGACTCTGTCCGGATTAAGACAATCTGAACAGAGGATCATTAATAAGTATTTCACACACCATTTTTTTATGTCTGACAGGCTTCGAAGCTGGCGGCTACTGCCCAGGCCGCTGAAATTGCCGAGCTCAATAGGAAGCTCCGGCTGTCTGATGAGGAACTCGGCCGTACCAACAAACGGTTTGAAGAAACCCAAGGTGTGCCAGTATATCCAAAAATTATGTTTATGTGTAGTCGGTTTGAAACGGACTAAGGATGTTATGGATATACTCGAAGTTGGCACAGCCGAGGTCGAGTCCCTTAAGGGCACCCTTGCCAAAGCCAAGAAGGAGGCAAAGGCGAACAAGGTGGCCGGGGACAAGGCGTCCAAGGCTCTGGAGGAAGAGCAAACCACCCGCCGAAAACACAAGGTGCGGGTGGAAGAAATAGAGTAGGAGCTCAAGGACACCATCACAAGGTGTAAGTCCTTGGAGCAGAAGAGTTCGGAGCAAGCCTCCAAGCTCACCAAAGCTCTCAAGAGTCTGAAGGAGGCCCGGGTTGATGCCCAGGGTGCTCGCCAGGAGATACAAGAGGCGAAGTAGATTTCTGCTGGTAAGGCCTTTAACATGCAGAGTAGATATAGTAGTAAGAGGTATATTTTACTGACTAGAGTTTGGAGTTCTGCAGGTGCCTTTGCTGATCTGCCGAGGAGCATTTCGGATGCCACCGCATTCTTTCGAGCCGAAGAGGGCAGATCGATGGAGAAGTTATTCTGGTCGCAGTACCTTGCGCTAGAACTTCCCGTGGCCCTGAGTGACCAGATGAAGCAGCTGTCCGAGCTGCACAGGGTGGCCGGACTAGCCATGAAGGATGTTATAATCCACTTGTGGCCAGCCGATCCCATCCCGAATAGTCAGTCTAGACTCGTGCAGCGGCTAGTGGAGGCGCTTCCTCGGATCGATGCCCTCAAGTGATCGTCCTGTATTGTGGGTGCTCGGATGGACTTTGCCCATGTCAAGGTGCAGTGGGAAAATATGAAGGCCGCCGACATTGCTACTGCAGGGCCGCCTGAAGGAAAAAGCACCAGTGGATGGAGAATTACTTTGACGAGGTCCTCGAGGGAGCCCGCCTTATGGAGGGGCAGTGTTCGAAGGATGTCATCTTTGAGTAGTTGAGTCCGGTTTGTACGAGTCATGGGATGAACTCATTGTGTATGGTATCTATGATTTAGTTTATCCTCCTATTTTGTTGTTTATATGTCTAAAACTTTACCAGTTGTCGGCTTCAGCCCCCATGTAATTATTACAGGGGTGTTCGTTATCGCATGACCGCACTTAATCTGACGTCTTGGTCCAATGTGGGAGGCGTCTTGCGAGGTGAACTAGGCAATCAGACTATGCGGCTTTAGTACTTTTACTTGGCCATAAGAGTCCATTGGTGGCGCTAAGTACTAGCCCCTTGTTGCATGATCGGTGAGCCGGAGTACGGCGCCTTTGCAAGGCGGCTGGTCCAAAACCCAGCCCCTCGTATAACACGGCATAAATCGCGAGCGATTCGTAGTGTAACACTAAGTCGTTGGATCGCTGACCCGCTCTTGCTTACCATGACAGTCAGTTTTTGGCTTTCTCTACTGAGGTATTTGACCAGACGAACTGGAAATACAATCGCAGTAGTTCTCCCTTTACTACCTTAGCCGAACTTGCGGAATGTAAGGTGGCAAACACAGGAGCCGGGCAACCCAGCTATAGACCAAAGACATGATTCGGAGTAGATGCATATAATGCAATATCTAGGATGCCGAAGAGTTCCCTATGGGTGTTCGGACTAAATCAATTTAGCAGGGCCGAGTACAACCCCTGGCACGTGTCGAACCACGTGTGTCAGTTGAATTTGAGGAATAGTGCAGATGGCAAGGAAAAAATTCAACACCCAACCAAAAAGGTGGTAATCATCTGTGCCCTTTGTATTTCGATGACAGACAATACCGTTCAACACTAAGGTCATATTACATGCCTAAAGAAGAGAAAATTTTACATAAGGGAAAGTCTAACATAGAGCCTAAAAACCATAGTTCAGAAAAGAAACTTTAATGATGCCCTGTCACACGTCTGCGCCTTTCCTCCTTAGTAGTGAGTCCTTTGAGAGGAGTGTTTGATGGCTGGGACATGCTAGCCTTAAAAGGATCTCCTGTGAAAACCATCCTGTAAGTAGGGATCTTGATGAACCTGTGTTAAAAGAAAAAGGAAGAGGGTATGCAGTCCATTCATGGTCAAGCCATGCAATGGGCCTATTCCACAGCGTGCCTCCGGCGTCGCCCAGGGTATTTTTAGTGCGTAATTATGTACGCGTAGTACCTGAACCGCCACCTGGTGGGGCGACGGGCGGAGGCCAAACTTCTAATCAATGTCCGGGTCCGCTGATGTATGCATGGACCAGACTCGTTTGGACGCATCATTGGCTTTATTGGCCTGTGAACTGCTCGACTTGATAAGGCTGCTATACACTTCGGCTGCAAGGGCCGTGTTGTGTTCTTCAGTATGGAGTGAGCGCTCCATATTACCATTGAGTGTAATAACGCCACGAGGTCCGGGCATTTTGAGCTTCAAGTAAGCATAATGCGGGACTGCATTAAAGCGGGCGAAGGCAGTTCGTCCGAGCAGTGCATGGTAACCACTGCAGAAAGGGACGATGTCGAAGATTAACTCTTCGCTACGAAAGTTATCTGGGGAGCCGAATACTACCTCTAGTGTGATTGAGCCCGTACAACGGGACTCCACTCCTGGTATCACGCCTTTAAAGGTAGTGTTACTAGGCTTGATTCGTGATGGGTCAATTCCCATCTTTCGGACAGTATCTTGATAGATCAAGTTGAGACTGCTTCCTCCGTCCATGAGGACTCTAGTGAGGTGGTACCCATCGATGATTGGGTCAAGGACCAAGGCGGCCGGACCCCCGTGACAGATACTAGTTGGGTGGTCCCTGCGATCAAAAGTGATCGGGCAAGCTGACCATGGGTTAAACTTGGGGGGGGGGGGGCGACAGGCTCTACGGCATAGACGTCCCGAAATGCACGTTTGCGCTCCCTTTTGGGGATGTGAGTGACATATATCATGTTCACTATTTTCACCTCGGGGAGAAATTGTTTCTGACCCCCGGTGTTCGGCTGACGGGGCTCATCATCGTCTTCGCTTGGGGGCCCTTTGCCCTTGTGTTCGGAGTTTAACTTACCGGCCTGTTTGAAAACCCAACAGTTCCTATTGGTATGATTTGCAGGCTTATCGGGCGTGCCATGAATCTTACAGGGCCTCTCAAGGATTTTATCTAAGTTGGATGGTCGTTCTTTGCCTTTGAAAGGTTTCTTCCGCTGACCGGACTTCGGACCACTGAATCCGGCATTGACTGTCGTATCGGTTGTTTCGCCGTTATTGCTATTCTGACATTTTTTTTATTGCAGCAAGGTTTACCGTTGTCGTCCCGCACCTCAGAGGTGCCGGGGTCACCTGAGTTGTTGCTTCTACGAGCCAACCAGCTGACTCCGCCCGCATAGAAGCGGGTCATAAGTGCCGTTAAGGCTGCCATGGTCTTCGGCTTTTCCTGCCCGAGGTGCCGGGCGAGCCATTCAGCATGGACGTTGTGCTTAAAGGTCGATAAGGCTTCGGTGCCCAGACAGTCTACGATCTGGTTCTTTTTAGTTAAAAACCAATTACAAAGCTTGCGGGCTGATTTGCCTGGCTGTTGAATTATGTGACTCAAGTCATCAGCATCCGGTGGCCGGACATAAGTGCCCTGGAAGTTAGCCCTGAAGGCATCTTCCAAGTCTTCCCAGGTTCCAATGGAGTTTTCTGGGAGGTTGTTTAGCGAGTGCCGAGCTGGTCCATTTAGCTTCAGAGGGAGATATTTAATGGCATGGAGGTCATCTCCTCGAGCCATATGAATGTGGAGAAGGAAATCTTCAATCCAGACGGCCGGATCCGTTGTTCCATCGTATGGTTCGATGTTTATGGGTTTAAACCCTTACAGAAACTGATGTTCCATACCCTCATCAGTGAAGCATAAGGGGTGTGCGGCCCCTCTCTACCTCGCAATGTCATGGCGGAGATCGGCTGACATCTGGGTTCGGTACTGATCCTGAAGATAGTAGCGGTCGTGACGCCAGGCTTCATTACCATTATCTCATGCCGGGGCACGCCCCCTTGATCCGTAGATTGATCCAGTTTCCCAGCTTTATTGGCTAGGTCACATTGCAAGTCGTATGTATATCCCGCAGCTATCATCTTCCTGCTTCTTTGGCGAGGGGGTGTGGGTTGGTGTTTGGCTTGATATGCCGCTTTATCCCGTCCACGTGGTCGTCGGTCTGGTTGATCTGCCTGATTGTATTTGGACGGTATTGGTTCAAAGACTTCGTCGTCGAATTGAGGCAGCAGCTTACGCCTAGGGTAACTTTTGATAGGTCGTTCTTGGCTGTATTCAGCACCTAGGACCTTAGACCACCTCTCATTCAGCGTATCTTGCTCTTCTTTGGGCTGCTGCTTCTTCTTCTTCAGGCTCTGGGCTGTGGCAATAAGCTGCCGCTTAAAGCATTCTTGGTTGAGGGGTTCTTCTGGGATGATGAATTCTTCGTCACCAAGGCCAACCTCCTCTTCAGATTCTGGCATGTAGTTGTTGTCCTTCGCATCTTCATTGTCAGCGTGTCCAGGGCTGTGTTCACCTTCTTCCCTCTCGTCTTGTTCGGATGTGGGCTCGATAAGGTGTTCGGTATCTTTGGCGCCATCTGGAGTCTCGTTGTCTCCGTCTCCGGTGCCGGTATTACTGTCCTTCGCCCGACGCGATTGTGAGCGACGCCGCTGACATCGGCGCTTTGGCGGCTTATCGACGGATCTATCCTCATCTGGGTTTGGGTTGTCCTTGTCGTTCTTCGAAGTGTCCACCATGTACACATCATAAGTTGAGGTGGCCGTCCAACGGCCCGTAATGGGTGGGACTTGGCTTGGTTCGTCTTCGGCATCGTCGTCCATGTCGTCGATGTCCTCAGATGCATAGTCCAACATGTCGGTTAAGTCCTCAATAGTGGCTATAAAGTGGGTGGTGGGCGGGGCATAAAATTCCCTTCTCTCAGCCCCTAGTCCAAGCTGGGTGCAGCTCAGAGGTAAAGCCTCCATGATGGCGAGAGACTGCATCAGACCCAATGCTTCATCTAAGAGCAGGAGTGGGACCGGAAACCACGGGCCTGCCGCGCTGTGTTCGGCCTGGAGTGCCTGATCGGGCCCACTAAGTGCAAACCTCAGCAGTTCGGAGCGGTTGCCAAGAGCCAAATTTAAGCCTGCGTCTGGGTATTCGGTAGGAAGTTCAATAAGGGGAAGAAGTCCGGCAGGGCTTACGCTCCCGTCTTCCGATGATGAGACCTGCCACGGATCTAGGGCCGAGGTGGGCGTTGACCCCTGGATGGGATCTGACAGGGGATCCGAAGATTCTTCTTGGATGGGACATAGAGTGGCGACCGAGGCCGCAAACCCATCGAAGACTAAGTCTCCTCGGATGTCAGGAACATAATTCAGGATTCCAAACCTGATCTGGTGGTCGGGGGCATAACTATCGACCTGCTCGAGGTGGCCGATCGAGTTGGCACGAAGCACAAAACCACCGAACAGAAAAACCTGTCCAGGAAGAAAGATCTCCCTGGACGCAGCGTCGTCATTGACGAAGAGGTGAACCATCGATCCTTCCGTCGACGACACAACAGATCTCTCAATGAAAGCACCAATGTCGGTGTCAAAACCGGCAGATCTCCGGTTGGGGATCCCAAGCTGTGCGTCTGAGGATCAATAGTAACAATGGAGAAGGGACACAGTGTTTACCCAGGTCCGGGCCCTCTAATGGAGGTAAAACCCTACTCCTGCTTGATTAGATTCGAGGGTATAGGGGTTAGAAGAGTTGACCTACCACGAGATCGATTCGGCTAACCCTAGATAGCTAGCCTAGCAATGTTGTTGTGATAGTGCCTCCGATCCAACCCTCCGGTTTATATAGACACCGTAGGGGCTTAGGGTTGTACAAGGTCAGTTTTACAGAAAGGAACAAAATATCCGGACACCTATACTTGCCATCCACGTATACGGGAGTCCCCATCGGACACGAGACATAATCTTCTGTTTTGTATCTTGACGGCCCACCAGTCCGGCCCATATCAATAGGTCGGACGCCCGAGGACCCCCTAATCCAGGACTCCCACAGTACCCCTCCAGTTCATACGGTGAGTTTGTCACATGTATTAAGTCAGATTTTGATGATTGTTAATGTTTCAAATACTTAGATTGGAAACTACAAATCATATGTTTTATTGTTTCTCAAGAAAAAGATCGCTAGGCTTGTCTCACGATAAATAAAATGGGTTCCTTTTGCGTGCCTTCGTTTCACGGGAAGAAAGAGCCTACGCTAGTCGTGGATTCGAAAGACTCCACGACTGTTGAACAATGTATTCTTGGAGATAATTTCGAAGGAGTTCAATTTGAGAATTTTAAGGAGATAGAGTCACGTCCGTGCAAGCAGATAAATAGCAGAGATTTGTTTCTCTTCCAGCCACGCAAGGAACAAACTCCTTGGCAAAGAATATTTGTATGTGTCCACTTTTGCCTGAAAGAAGTCGAATGGGGCCCACCTACCGAACAAGAGACACTTGAAGATGGCGCACCAGTACAAATTCCTTGTTTATCTTAGTTATTTATTTTGAGTCTGATTTGATATATTTGGTACCTACTGAGATATAAAAGGCAGATGCAGTTTAAATTAGTAGAAGGTCAAGATTGTATTAGAGATAGACTTGTTGAGCTTGCTAGTTAAGTTAGATGGGTCGACCACTATATAAGGTCATGTACATGCGCCATGTAAATCAGGTTATTTTATAAAATACACACGATGTGTTTTCAAGGTAGACACCCGTATCAAGTTTTAGAGGGATCTTTAGAAAACCTCTGTGTTGCGATTTCTTTGTAGAAGTTGTTTTTGCGCGTGAGTACCATCGTCGAGAATGGTTTTCTCGTGCTGGGCCGCAAGGTTCAAACCTCTATTTCGGGTACATCGCGTGCGCGGGCGAGAGGCTACTGCTGCTGAAGGTGGAGTGCCGTGAAAGGTCGGGCTGCAACAACGGATCGGATCTCACCATCGAGGCTCGATCTATATCGGGTGGTATAAGAGCAAGGTTGTTCACGATACTGCGGAGGAGATGACTGGATTGTCATGGAAGCTAAGCTATGGATTTCAATTGGAGGAAGAAGGTTGATGGGATGGGCTTTTTCATACTCGTGTTGTGGTACAAGAGAGATCATGTGCCATGACAAACGACCACAAGAGCTCGATCAATGCTTCAAGCATCAAGATGGTGGAGAAGCTGAATCTACCAATGACACCACGTCCACAACCATACTTGTTTTGTTGGGGTCATGAAGAGCTCACTGTAACACATCAAACCAAGGTACCGTTTTGGTTGGAAAATTATTTTTGCAAGGTTTTGTGCAACGTGATTCCGGCACCGATGATTTCCTGTCATTTTGTTACTGGGTAAGCCATGGTATAAAGATCATGATGTTGCATATGACTGCAAAACACACAAATATACCGCCAAGAAAGGTAAGCAGTGCAGCCTCGTGCCCATGGGTGAGGAGCGTTTCATTGCTTGGAGGACAGACCATCAGAAAAAGATAAAAGAAGAGGAAGATACAAAGCAGAATATGGTCGAAGCTACTAAAATTTCTGTGATCCCCGTTTAGTCTATAGTTGGAAATATTGCTGAAAAGAGGACTTAAAACCGAGGAAGGTTCCATTTCAAGGGGGAGAGGATGATACGACCGCTTATGAAGCTATGATTATTGATGACAATACTGTTGCATCGAGCTAGAAAATAGAAGACGTGTGTATACCAAAGAATACATTTTATGATCAGGAATGTGAGAAGGTAGTACAAGAGTTCATAAATATTACTAGCATGCATGCATTGGCTCTTCTGTGCTCGTGTGTACAACCATGCATGGATGAGAAAGATGATGCTTTGATGAGTCAGGTTGGTGGACATCATTTAACAAAGGAAAAAACAAGCATGCATGGGTTCCTTTTGCATGCTTCGTTTCACGGGAAGAAAGAACCTACGCTAGTTGTGGATTCAAAAGGCTCCACGGCTGTTGAACAATAATGTATTCTTAAAGATAATTTAGAAGGACTTCAATTTGAGAATTTTAAGGAGATATAGTCACGTCCGTGCAAGCAGATAAAGAGCAGAGATTTGTTTCTCTTCCAGCCACGCAAGGAACAAACTCCTTGGCAAAGAATATTTGTACTCCTTCCGTCCGGAAATATTAGTTCTAGATACATCTCTTTTTATCCATTTTGATGACAAGTATTTTCGGGCGGAGGGAGTACGTGTCCACTTATGCTTGAAAGAAGTCGGATGGGGCCCACCTACAGAACAAGAGACACTTGAAGATGGCGCATGAGTCCAAATTCCTTGTTTATCTTAGTTATTTATGTTGAGTCGGTTTAGTTATATTTGGTACCTGCAGTAGAAGTTCAAGAATGTATTAGAGATAGACTTTTTGAGCTTGCTGGTTAAGTTAGATGGGTCGACCACTATATAAGGTCATGTACGTGCGCCATGTAAATCAGGTTATTTTATAAAATAGACACCATGTGTTTTCAAGGGTAGACATCCGTATCAAGTTTTAGAGGGATCTTTAGAAAACCTCTGTATTGCAATTTCTTTGTAGAAATTGTTTTTACCGTGAGTACCATCGTCGAGATTGGTTTTCTCGTGCTGGACCGCAACGTTCAAACCCTCTATTTCGGGTACATCGCGTGCGCGGGCGAGAGGCTATTGCTGCTGAAGGTGGAGTGTCGTGAAAGGTCAGGCCGCAACAACGGATCAGATCTTGCCATCGAGGTTCGGTCTATATCAGTGGCGAACCAGACCAAGAGGAATGGATGACACGATGGCTTCCACATCACCATGGTGGAGTAGTTGCTTATTTATTTTCGCGAATACGCAAAGCTTGCGTATCATTCATTGATAGAAGAAGAAGAGTGAATACAGGGAATGAGCAACACATGCACAGACGACATGGTGCCCGGAGCAGAGGTACATGGGGTGCTCAGCCCAAAGAAATGAAAAGAACAACACGGAAAACTCTCCTAGCCCTGAGAAGGAACTCGAACACAGTGAAGACAACCAGCGTCCAACTCCACCGTCGGGGACGCCGCGAGCGAGGAAGACGGCGCCTTCAAGAAGGGGAACAACGCCAAGGCGCCGTCATCGTCCAGTCCAGAAGTCCGTACCTAGGGTTTCCCCTGATGCTCGAAGAGGGGCTAAGACGGAGACCATGGCAGTGCCTCCAAGAAGGGGATGACACCCGCAGGTGTCGCTGCTACCAGCACCGGCAAACTGGGCAGGGATTTCGCCCTGGTCTTTGTCTGAGCAATCCCAAGCCACCGAGGCAGAGTGGAGGAAGTTGAAACACATGTTGAAGTCGCCGATCACAGGGAGGGGAGCAACACCCGTTGCCAAAGCCGGCATCGGACGTCACCAGGAGAGTGAGCTACAAATCCGGAAGAAGCAAGAGCGACATGAAGAGTTGAGCTGGGTTGGGCAACCGGGCGGAAGGGGATTCGGCAGTGAAGGCAAAGGGGATGCAACGGTGGCCGGCAACACGGACGACCCAAGATCCGAAGAGGAGCACAGATCCGGGCCACCGGGGCCAAAACCACCGAGACCCCGGCAAGCCCAAGAAGCTGGAAGAGGAACGCAGCTCCAGGAGCATGTCGGGTCCAGAGCCGTGCCAGCGTGGACCCCGGCCAGCCAGGAACACAGGAAGGGGACGCAGGTTCATGGCTGCCAGGAGTCAAAGCCGGAACACACTCGCGAGGGGGAAGAGGGCCGCCATGGAGAACAACACAGCCGCCGAGCAATCCGGCCAGCACACATCGACGGACGTCATGCCGCTGCCATCAATGGAGCTCAGGGGGGTGGATGGTGCGGGTGGGGTTGGGGCACCGTGGCCAGAGGGCGGCCTAGACCAGCCAGCGGGGAGCAGCCCACGCGGGGAGGAGCAACCACGCGCGTCCAGAGGAAGTCCGCGCAAGGAGCGAGCCCGAAGCCGCGCGCGGGGGCCCGGAGTCGCGCCGAGGGGCGGCCGTCGAGGAGAGGCCGGATCCAGCCTTGCAGCATGGCCAGGGCACGACGCAGCCCACGCCGGAACAGCCGGAGGCGGCGGACGGAGCAAGGTGGGACGGGGCGGGGCGGGTCGAGCGGGATGGAAGCGAGGGAAAGCGCAAGGGACCAGATCCGCCTCGTCGCCGCCATCCTAGGGGCCGGCGCATCTTCGTCGGCCGTCCCTCCGGCGACGGTGATGC
>NC_041393.1:592416655-592423325 GCF_002162155.2 Triticum dicoccoides
GATCATTATATTCTATTTCTCCCTTCAACATTTAGTTCCCTGTCACCCACCGCAATGTCTATAAAGGAGAAGTAGGAATTGGAGGATGAACAAAGATGTATCAAACATAGACATACAATCTTCGAGAGAGAAATGATGGGAACGAAAACCAGTTGACTTTGTTACGCTGACTATTAAATATTGTAACGTGTGCATGCGTGTTTGTTGTAATCCTGTTAGGCTTAAAAATATGATCCCATATTATGTTAGGTTACTTGGAGATCAATCCTACCCTAAACCAACTCCTGTAATATTTTTGGCTTTGAGCCCTATATTAACACGCATGCGTCCCTGCGCAAAGCATACGCTTAAGCCTAGTTTTCTACATGGTATACAGAGCCTAAACTCTTCCATCGCATCTAGATGTCCTCGTCGTCCTCCTCCGCCATGGACGCACCCTCCCTCACTTTCCTCGGCCATACCATCACCGAAAAACTGAACCGTGAGAATTTCCTTGTCTG
The DNA here is from genome assembly GCF_002162155.2 of Triticum dicoccoides. Taxonomy (NCBI): domain Eukaryota; kingdom Viridiplantae; phylum Streptophyta; class Magnoliopsida; order Poales; family Poaceae; genus Triticum; species Triticum dicoccoides. Next base: position 592,417,156 of record NC_041393.1, read on the forward strand.
GAGGGCGCATGTACTACCGCATGTTTGCGCGGCAGGCATGATGGGGTTCCTGGACGGTTCCCAGAAGGAACCACGCCGCTGAGATCCGCATGGGGAGGGACGTCACCGGCAAGAAGGAGGTCACCGTCGCCGCCAACCCAGAGCACGCCATCTGGGTTACCCAGGACCAGCAGGTGCTCTCGTTTTTGATCGCTTCCCTTTCTCGCGAAGTGCTCCTACAGGTCAGCAACTGCACGACGGCCGCCGCCACCTGGAGTGCTCTCCTCTAGAGCTTCTCCTCGCAATCCCGCGCCCGCATCATCCAGCTTCGTGATCAGATTGGCCACACCAAGAAGGGCGACATGATGGCGGCTGCCTACTTCACCAAGATGAGGGGGCTTGCTGACGAACTTGCAGCCGCCGGGAGGCCTCTGGATGAAGATGATGTCGTCTCTCACATCATCCAGGGGCTCATGCATGAGCCGGAGTACAGCGGGTTCGTCTCCGCTGTCTCCATGCACACCATCATCGACCAGCCCATCGGCCTAGGCGAGTTATTCTCGCTGCTGCTTGCTGCTGAGTCACGCATCACCGCACAGACCTCTGCCTACTCCGCCAACCTTGCTCCAAAAGGCGGAGGCCGTGGCAACTCCAACCAGGGAGGCTCTCGTGGCAGCGGAAACAGTGGCTCTCGTGGCTACAACAACAACAACAACACGGGCACCCGCTTCTTGGACAACTACTCTGGTGGTGGCGGCTCTGGCGGAGCGGCTCGCCAGGGTGGTGACCGCGGTGACTGTCGTGGTTCTAAGTCTGACAGTAGAAAGGGGGTAGGTATGGAGAGGCACGATCCTAGCTATGGAGTAGTTGTATACGCGAGAGATTTACGAGTTCAGGCCCTTCTCGAAGGAAGTAACAACCCTATGTCTCGGAGCCCGGAGGCGGTCGACTGGATTATATGCGTATGAATTACAGGGGTGCGGACCCTTTACACTCAGGAGGGGGGTGGCTTATATAGAGTTCGTCAGACCCCTCCGGCCCTCAGTTATGCAGGGTTTAAAGTACATTAAGGCCTGGCATTACTGGTAACGCCTTACATAAAGTGTTATCATGACCATAAAGACTACTTAATAACAGGCCGTTTGGATGCAGAGTGACTCTAGATCTCCTGTTGGTCGAGTGAGTGGCTTCATGGTCGAGTGTCTTCGAGTCCGTCGAGTGGAATCCTTCCAGGTCGACTGAAAGGCAGTTTCTTCTAGAGATGTCCTTGGGGAGGGTACCTTCGACAGGCCCATGACCCTACCCTAGGTACATGGCTTCATCATTAGTCCCCGAATGGATCGAGGTTTGAGTGAGGAAGGAGTTGAGAATTCTTCCGACCCATCTTTTGTGCTATGAGTATGTCCTGTTCTAGATCAACGACCTTAGGTGACTGCACCAACTTCTTTTTCAGTCACCTTGATCCATTCCTTGTATCGGTCGAGTGACTTTTCTATACTTGAAGATTTCTGAGCGACGGATCAGAGGAAATCTCTAGTCTGACAAGTTGTTCTGTCGTTCACGGATTTAGCGAGATCTGAATTTCGGGAAGCGCACGGGGCGGAGAAGACCGTGGTACTCGGATGGGATAAGGCAGGGATGCCTCGATCTTCGTGCCACCTTTTTCGCCACGTATCGCGCGCATGACTGTTGCGAGATTTGACAGGATCGCCCGGGCCTACCAGTCAGTCACTCGGAAGCAACCCTATATAAAGCGCCGGACAGGGGGGGTTTGAACAGTGCGCCCTCATTCCCCTCTCCCTCTTCCTCAAACTCGCCCGCTCCGCTTGCCTCCATCCTCGCACTACTACTCCTTGCGCGCTTCGCCGGTGACGATGGTGAAAGAGAAGACGGCGGCCTTGGAGCGGGCGAAGAAGGCGACGACGAAGGCAAAGGGGAGGGCGACCAGTCGGGGTGGATCCTCGTCGCGGGCCGACCTGCCGCAAGGCTAGATCCAAGGAGACTGGATCTGCTCGACCATCAGCCAGAAGGATCTCGACGACCTGGCCAATGAAGGACTGATCCCTCATGGATCAGCGAGGCTTCCAGGGAAGGAGTGGCAGCCGCAGCCTCAGGAGGGTGAGTGCGTCCTCTTAGCTACCCACGTTGACCGTGGGTTTTCTCTGCCGCCGAATCCTTTCTTTAGGGGATTTCTGAATTTCTTTGGGGCACAACTCCACCACTTCACACCCAACTCTATAGTCTATCTCGCTGCTTTCGTATCCTTGTGCGAAAACTTCTTGGGTTGTCGGCCGCATTGGGGCCTTTTCAAACACATCTTCACCTGTCGTTCTCAGACAGTGAAAAAAGCTAATCCGAGTGACGAGAAAACCCAAGTAATCCAGATGTGTGGGGGTCTTGGGGTCCAAATGAGGAGTAAGAGTGATTTTCCAGCCATGATCCTTCCCGAGTCAGTCCGAGGGTGGCAATCGACCTGGTTCTACTGCCAAGACCAGCCGACGCCAGGGCAGTCGACTGGACTCCCTCCTTTCTCCATGGACCGAGTGAACAAACCGTCTTCTCGGAAGGTGGTTCCGGAGGAGAAGGCTCAGGTTAAGGTGTTGGTAGAGCGTGTAGTCCAGCTCATTCGTGACGGGGTGACTGGCATGGATCTTCTGGAGGTTTTCCTTCAACGGCGCATTCAGCCTCTTCAATATCGAGGCCACCCAATGTGGATGTACTCTGGTACCGAGGACACCACTCGGGTCCACCCGGAGGAGATTGATGATGCCACACTGGAAAGGTGGATGACCGCCATCATCGGGAACAAAGCTAACCCCCATGGAGCCAGGAGGATCCCGCCACTCGACCAGTCATATGAACCGGACAAGGTCTAATTACTTATCTCCGACTGTGATCCTGTTTCCTTCATTCCGTTTTGCTACAACTCAGTCGACTGACTTTTGTCTTGTTTGTTGTCTTCCAGGTCGCTACCGAGATGTATTCGATGCCCAATGGGGCTCAAGAACAGACCGAGGAGGAGGAAGGGAGCGGGGGTGAAAGTCAGGAGGAGTGGGAATCCGATGGCGAGGAGGATGAAGGAGATGTCGGCTCTGGTGAGGAAGAGGAGGAGGAAGAGGAGGAGGAAGTCGAGCCTCCTCGTACTGAAAGACGATCCAAGCTCGCCCATGACCCTGCAGTCGAGCGCGGCAAGGCGGCCGTGCCTGTTGGGCAGTCGACCAAACGTCCTCGGACGACTTCTCCGGCGCCGACTGAGAAAGCGTCAAAGCAACCCCGAGCGGCATCATCAAAACCGACGAAGGTCCTGCCGAAGATGAGGATGGAGATTCCCACTATTTCCAGGTAACGGCATAACTCGTGTTTTCTCATTTAATCATGGATATACTCTTGGTCGACTCGTTCGCTGACCGACTGATTTCTGAAATCGCAGTGCTGCTACCTTTGAGACCTCACCAGACATGAAGATCAAGAAATGGAGGATGTTGTTACTTCCAACCCTGGTATGATCTCTGTAGTTTCACTTTCGGTCGATCGGATCTTCATTTTTAACTTTGAATCTTTTCTGTAGCTCCACCTAGTATTATCATTGACCTCCCTGATGATGACGATGAGGAGCCACTGAGGCAGAGGAGGAATAGGAAAACGTCTGCTGGCAAGACTGCTCAGGTTGCATCAGCACCTGATACGCTGGTTCCGGAGGGAGGCAACGTCACTCGAGCAACCGTGTCCCTTGCGATGCCGCTGACGAGTGCCCGCCCTTCGTCGTCGAGTGTTGATCCGCCTTCCCTCTTCTCCAGACACCACGTCCCAGAGGACCAAGCAGGTGCTGCCAAGGAAGCTATACGCCAGGCGGGGGTCATGATGGAGCAGGTGAAGGCGATCCGAGACGCCAGCCAAGCAGCTTATGATGCAAGCTCAGCCCTTCAGAGCAATGTCCAGGTTAGCTAATCACTGCCTGTTCTGTTAGGATATGGTACCTGAAAACTATTCTTTCTAAAGATCTTAGAATCTATACACCCACTGGGTGTGTCGATTGAATATCTGGATTGGTGGGGGCACGCTAAGTGCACCCACTGGGTGTAGTCCCTGAGACTATGGTGGACTGCTGGCAGTCGACTATAGTCTTTGTACCTTGAATTTTTTTCTCTTTAGTTTCTCCACTCGATCTGGTCGAATGGAATCATGGAACCAGTGGGGGCACGCTGAGTGCACCCACTGGGTGTAGACCCCGAGACTATGGTCGACTGCTGGTAGTCGACTATGGTCTGAAGAACTCTTTTTTTTTGCGCTGACTGCTTGCAGTTAGCTATGATTTAGGATCATAACCTTTTTGTCTCTTTCGGTCGACTAATCGATCCGAGCCAGTGAAACCAGTGGGGGCACGCTGAGTGCACCCACTGGGTGTAGTCCCCGAGACTACTGTTGAATATTTTGATTCGGCTGGAGTCTTGGAAATGCTATGATTTTTCTCTTAGTCACTCGGAAGTGACCTATTTCTGATATCTGTCGACTGATCTTTCGCAGAAATCTTGCGAACTTGTGGCTCGTTATACTGAGTTAGAGAACAAACATATCCAGCTCAAACTTGATCTGAAACTTGTCCAGGAGAAATTCACGAAGGCGAAGGAGGGGCGAAAGGTATGTTTGGTGAGAACCTTAACGATTTCCCTTACCTTATGTCCATTCCTGAATCTGACCCCACTGTCATTTTGTAGATAAACTGAAGGATGCTCTGAATAAGAAGGATCTTGACCTCGCCGAGGCGCAGAAAGCGGCTTCGGACAAGACGAAACTCGCAGAAGAAAAGTTGGCTTCAATCAGCAAACTTGAAGAGGAGAATACCAATCTGAAAGGTGCTCTTGATGCGGCCAACAAGGAGGCCATTCAATTGAAAAATGACAAGATTGCCCTGAGTGACAAGGCTAGCGAACTGGCGGGAAAGAAGAACGACTTAGAGGCTTATCTGGGAGGACTCGCCAAGAAGTTATTCCTTATGCTCGAAGGTAACCTCTTATATCCAACTGACTTGTAATCATTGACTCATTGTAGGACTGCCAGCTTATCCTTGGGTTGTGTTTATAGAATTCTGCCAGAACTTTGAAGAGGAGACTAGTCGAGTGGAAACAGGCTTGGATCCCATCAACTCTCCTGTGAAGGATGAAGCTGCCGTGAACGTGCTCCGACTGGAGTCTCACATTGCTGCTGTGGTCGACTATCTTGCTAGGCTGAAGGTTGTAACATCGCGCATCGACACAGCACTCTGGCCGGGGTAAACGCTTCAGAATGACCTCGAGTCTCTGATGACTCGACTGAACGAAGTTCCAAGTCGAGTGCAAGAATGGAAGAAGTCTTCCGCCAGGTGTGGTGCTGATGTTGCTCTGTCTCTGGTCCGTGTTCACTGCAAGGACGCGCGAGAGGACAAGCTGGCGTCTCTCAAGGTGGCCAATACCAAGAAGCATGACTTCCGATCTTTCATGGAGACTTTCATTGCTGCTGCCACTCGTATCGCGGATGGAATCGACCTGGACGAGTTTGTCGCGCCTTCCAGCCCTCCACTAGAGGGGTAAAAAACTTCTATGCTTGATGCCTTAAATTTGCCTCGGAATGCCGAGTGATTTTGTAACCGATAAACTTTAATAGGCTCGATGCCTGAGCACTTCTGGATCCGTAGGTTGCTATATGAACTTGGTTTTGCCGTTGAATATGTTTGCATCTATTTTCGAGTGAACACTGCTCTTCACTCGGGATATATTTTCGTGCTGGTGACGTACTCTTGCAGGTTGGAGTACAAGTTGCAGTCGACCTGCATCCTTGCGGGTCGGGACACAACGCACGTTGTATTTGTGGCGAAGCTCAGAAGGAGAAGGTATCAGTCGACCTGCACCTCGTCGTCCTTGTGAGTCGAAATGGATTTCAAACTTAGGCGAGCACTGGGCTGCAGCTAAGCCCCCGAGTGGGAGGTTTGCTCTCCACTTGGTAGGATTTTCAAAAACTTAGATGAGCACTGGGCTGCAGCTAAGCCCCCGAGTGGGAGGTTCGCTCTCCACTCGGTAGGATTTTCAAAAACTTAGGCGAGCATTGGGCTGCAGCTAAGCCCCCGAGTGGGAGGTTCGCTCTCCACTCGGTAGGATTTTCTAAAACTTAGGTGAGCATTGGGCTGCAGCTAAGCCCCCAAGTGGGAGGTTCACTCT
>NC_041393.1:592423811-592463579 GCF_002162155.2 Triticum dicoccoides
TCAGATACTTAGGCGAGTACTTGGACTACAGCTAAGCCCCCGAGTGGGAGGCTGGCTCACCACTCGGTAGGATTTTTTAAACTTAGGCGAGTACTTGGACTGCAGCTAAGCCCCCCGAGTAGGAGGTTTCCTCTCCACTCGGTAGGATTTTTAGATACGTAGGCGAGTGCTTGGACTGCAGCTAATCCCCCGAGTGGGAGGCTGGCTCACCACTGGGTAGGATTTTTTAAACTTAGGCGAGTACTTGGACTGCAGCTAAGCCCCCGAGTGGGAGGGTGGCTCACCACTCGGTAGGATTTTTTAAACTTAGGCGAGTACTTGGACTACAGCTAAGCCCCCGAGTGGGAGGTTCGCTCTCCACTCGGTAGGATTTGAAAGTACTTAGGCGAAACAGGTTCGCGGCTAAGCCCCTGAGTGGGAGACTTGCTCACCACTCGGCAAGGATTTTTTTTTTACAAACTTAGGCGAAACAGATCCACAGCTAAGCCACCCACTGAGGAACTTCTCATGTAAACAAAAGTAACAACAATCACTGGGAAAATTATAACACTCTTGTCTTTGGTAAATAAACTACATAAGTACTTTTATTACATTTCATTCGAGTGAACACTTAAGTATAAAAGGGGCGGAGCAGCTCCGCGTTCCAAGCTCGGGGTTCGTCAATCTGGTGACCAACATTGTAAAGGCGGTACGCTCCATTGTGGAGAACTTTGGTGACGATGAAGGGGCCTTCCCAAGTAGGAGCAAGCTTGTGTGGCTTCTGCTGATCCACTCGGAGAACCAAATCTCCTTCTTGGAAGGCTCGACTCTTCACGTTTCTGGCATGGAAGCGACATAAGTCCTACTGATAAATGGTCGATTGGATCATGGCCATCTCTCTTTCTTCTTCTAGAAGGTCGACTGCGTCCTGTCGGGCTTGCTCTGCTTCATCTTCAGTGTAGATTTCGACTCGGGGTGCGTTGTGAAGCAGGTCACTCGGCAAGATTGCTTCAGCTCCGTAGACCAAGAAGAACGGAGTTCTCCCAGTCGACCGATTAGGCGTGGTCCTTAATCCCCAAAGGACTGATGGAAGTTCGTTGACCCATGCACCTGCCACGTGCTTGAGATCGCACATCAGTCGAGGTTTCAGCCCTTTGAGAATTAGACCATTTGCTCGTTCGGCTTGTCCATTCGACTGGGGGTGAACGACTGAAGCATAGTCGACTCGAGTGCCTTGAGATGCGCAAAAGGCTCTGAATTCTTCAGAATCGAAGTTTGACCCATTGTCAGTGATGATGTTATGCAGAACTCCATATCTGAATACCAATTCTCTGATGAAGCTGATGGCAGTGCCGGCATCAAGATTTTTAATAGGCTTGGCTTTGATCCACTTGGTGAACTTGTCGACTGCCACCAGTACATGGGTGAAGCCGCTCCTGCCAGTTCTCAGCGGCCCAACCATATCTAACCCCCAAACAGCAAAGGGACAGACGATTGGAATGGTCTTCAAGGCTGAGGCGGGCTTGTGCGACATGTTGGAGTAGAATTGACATCCTTCACACTTGTCGACTATCTCTTTCACCATTTCATTCGTCCTGGGCCAGTAAAAACCCGCTCGGTATGCTTTAGCCACAATAGTCCGAGAGGACGCATGATGGCCACAGGTCCCTGAGTGGATGTCGTTGAGAATTATCCGACCCTCTTCCGGTGTTATGCATTTCTGACTGGCTCCAGTCGCGCTTTCTTTGTACAACTGTCCCTTCATGACAGTAAAGGCCTTGGATCAACGGACGATCTGTCGAGCCTCTTCTTCATTCTCTGGGAGCTCTTTCCTTAGGATATATGCGATGTAAGGCACTATCCAGTCGGGAGTGATAACCACAACTTCTATGACCAGGTCGACCACGGCCAGGACCTCGACTTCAGTCGGATCTGTGGTACTTTTTAGCTGCGGGGCTTCCTCGGTGAAAGGGTCCTCTTTAACTGACGACACGTGGATATGTTCCAAAAACACACCACTGGGAATGGATTCTCTCTTGGAACCTATCTTTGCCAAATCATCGGCTGCTTGATTCTTCAGTCGGGCTATATGATGAAGCTCTAACCCCTCGAATTTCTTTTCCAGCTTTCTTACTGCATTGCAGTAACCAGTCATGGCTGGGCTTCTGACGTCCCACTCCTTCATCACCTGATTGACCACCAAATCTGAGTCGCCATAAACCATAAGGCGATGGACGCCGAGTGAAATGGCCATGCGCAACCCATACAAAAGTGCTTCATATTCTGCTTCATTGTTGGAGAAATGAAAGTGGATCTAGAGCACATATCTGAGCTTATCTCCTCGGGGGGAAACCAAAACTACCCCAGCACCGGAACCATTCAACATCTTGGAACCATCAAAGAACATGATCCAATGCTCCAAGTGAACTTGAGTCGGTAGTTGCTGTTCAACCCACTCGGCGATGAAATCTGCTACTGCTTGGGACTTAATGGCTTTCTTTGCCTCAAACTTGATATCAAGGGGAAGGAGTTCAATCGCCCATTTTGCCACTCGACCAGTTGCATCTCTGTTGTGCAGAATCTCTGACAATGGGGCGTCGCTAACGACTTTAATGGAATGATCAGAGAAATAATGAGCAACCTTCTTCGTGGTCATGTAAATCCCATATACAAGCTTCTGATAATGAGGGTATGTTTGCTTCGATGGGGTCAACACTTCGGAAAGATAATATACTGGGCGCTGAACTTTGAAGGCTTTCCCTTCTTCTTCCCGCTCGACCGTAAGTACTGTGTTGACGACTTGTCCTGCGGCTGCAATATAAAGCAACAAAGGCTCTTTGCTGATTGGAGCAGCAAGCACCGGCTGGGTGGAGAGTAGAGCTTTTAGCTCTGCAAACGCTGCATCAGCTTCTGGTGTCCACTCGAACTTGTCTGACTTCTTCATCAGTCGGTAAAGAGGCAATGCCTTTTCACCGAGGCGAGAGATGAATCGACTTAACACGGCCAAGCATCCAGTAAGCTTCTGGACATCGTGCACACGCACGGGGCGTTTCATTCGGAGTATAGTGCCAACTTTTTCTGGGTTGGCGTCGATTCCTCGTTCGGAAACAAGAAACCCGAGTAACTTTCCGCCAGGAACTCCGATGTGCACTTTGATGGATTAAGCTTGATATCATACCTCCTGAGATTGGCAAATGTTTCAGCGAGGTCAGTCAACAGGTCGGAACCTTTCCGTGATTTGACCACAATATCATCCATGTATGCTTCCACGTTCCGACTGATTTCAGTGAGTAAACACTTCTGAATCATCCTCATGAATGTGGCTCCGACATTCTTGAGGCCGAATGGCATGGTGACATAGCAGAAACACCCGAATGGAGTGATGAAAGCTGTTTTGATTTCGTCGGGTCCATACAGACGGATCTAATGGTAACCGGAATAAGCGTCTAAAAAAGACAGGCGCTCACATCCCGCAGTTGAGTCGACTATTTGGTCGATGCTGGGGAGAGGAAAATGATCTTTCGGGCAGGCCCGATTGATATGTTTGAAATCAATGCACATGCGAAGTGACTTGTCTTTCTTGGGGACCATGACAACATTGGCGAGCCACTCGGAGTGGTAAATTTCTCGGATAAACTCTGCTGTCAGGAGTCGAGCCACCTCCTCGCCAATGGCCTTTCTCTTCTGGACGGTGCACCATCGAAGATGTTCTTTGACAGGTTTCACTTTTGAGTCGACTCGTAGACGATGCTCAGCTAGCCCCCTGGGAACACCCGGCATGCCAGCAGGCTTCCATGCGAAGATGTCCCAGTTCTCATGGAGGAACTGGATGAGCGTTTCTTCCTATTTAGAGTCGAGTGTTGTGGAGATATGAGTCGGAGCAGCGCTGGGATCGGTCGGGTGAATGTGAACGGGCTTCGTCTCACCAGACGACTGGAACACTGACTCCATGGCGGGCTTCTTAGCTCGCAACAAATCACTCAGGTATGCATTTTTCTGGTGTTCCTGCCATTCTTCTGCTACCATCTGAGCATCGGCAATCTTTGAGCCTTTCTGAAAGCACTCTTCCGCCTTCTTACGATTACCAGTAACAGTGATCACACCTTTGGGGCCGGGCATCTTCAATTTGAGGTACACGTAACATGGTCGAGCCATAAAACATGCATAAGCTGGCCTGCCCAAAATAGCGTGGTAAGCAGTCTGGAAATCCACAACTTCAAATGTTAGTTTTTCCTTGCGGAAATGCTTTGAATCGCCGAAAACCACATCAAGAGCAATTTGGCCGAGCGACTCAGCCTTCTTCCCAGGAATGACTCCATGGAAACACATGTTGCTGGAACTGAGTTTGGACATCGGAATGCCCATTCCCTTCAGCGTCTCTGCATACAATATATTCAGGCCGCTGCCACCATCCATCAGAACCTTAGTTAGTCGAGTGCCTCCGACGACTGGGTCGACCACAAAAGCTTGCCTCCCAGGGGTGGCTATGTGTGTCAGATGATCAGACTGGTCGAACATGATGGCGGTCTGGGACCATTTCAAATAACCGGGTGTCGCCGGAGCAACCATATTCACCTCACGGTTGATAACTTTCAATCGACTTTTGCTCTCAACATCAGCAAAAATCATCAGAGTGGAATTGACATGGGGTTATCCTCCATCACTGTCCTCTTTGTCCTCAACCTTGTTCGACTCCTTTTCCTTATCCTTGGGCTATTTCCCCTGAAACTGCTGGATTAAGAGTTGGCACTGGCGAGTGGTATGTTTCGGGTAAATGAAGTTACCCTCCTCGTCTTTCTTCATGTGGATGTGGCATGGAAAATCCATCACGCCGTTTCCTTCCTTGTCCTTCACCTTCTTGGGGTTCCAAGATCCTTTGGGCTTCCCTTTAAACTTGCCCTGAGTCACGGACAAGGCTTCTCCAGGAGCAGCTGGCTCGGCTTTCCTCTTCTGCTTCCGACTGGAGTTCCCTTCTCCGGTTTCAGTGAGCAGTCGGCTTGTACTTGCCACTCCGGAATCGATCCTCTTCTTCACCATTGGCATATTTGGTGGCAATCTCCATCATTCGACTCAGAGTCATGTCTCTGTCCGACCGAACTTCAAACTTAACTCCCTGTTCTTAACGCCTTCCTTGAAGGCACAAACTGCTTGGTGATCAGATACATTCTCCACTGTGTGATGCAATGTGATCCACCTCTGGATGTAATCCCTCAGGGCCTCATTCGACTTTTGCACGCAAACCTGCAGCTCTGTCAAACCTGCTGGTCGCTTGCAAGTTCCTACAAATGTCCTGACAAACACTCGGGCAAGATCTTCCCAAGTGTAAATGTTGCTTGGTGCCAACTAATTCAGCCATGCTCTGGCCGAGCCCTCCAACATAAGAGGTAGATGTTTCATGGCCACCTCATCATTGCCGCCGCCAATTTGAACAGCCACTCGGTAGTCCTCAAGCCAAGTATCGGGCTTGGACTCACCAGTGAACTTACTAACTCCAGTGGCCAACCTGAAGTTGGGAGGGATCACTACGGCCCTGATAGCTCTGCTAAAACACTCTGGTCCTGAAACATGAACTCTGCTGCTGGCGGGTACATCTCTATCATGACCTTCTCGGTGAGCTCTTTTCCAGTCGACCAAGCCCTGAACGATAATGGATCTCGCATCAAAGCCTGGTTCTCTGGGGTCGACTGGAACCCTTCGTCCAACACTGTGCTGGCGCCTATCATCTTGCTGTCGAGGGGCGTACGACCCACCCCTTGGGGGAGGAGCGGGCGCTCGACACCGACTGAGGGAGTCCTGGATTAGGGGGTGTCCGGATAGCCGGACTACCATCATCGGCCGAACTATCATCGGCCGGACTATCATCATCGACCGGACTCCAAGACTATGAAGATACAAGATTGAAGACTTCGTCCCGTGTCCGGATGGGACTTTCCTTGGCGTGGAAGGCAAGCTTGGCGATACGGATATGTAGATCTCCTACCATTGTAACCGACTCTATGTAACCCTAGCCCTCTCCGGTGTCTATATAAACCGGATGGCTCTAGTCCGTAGGAGACAACAACAACCATTACAATCATACCATAGGCTAGCTTCTAGGGTTTAGCCTCCTTGATCTCGTGGTAGATCCACTCTTGTAAACATCCACAATATCAATATCAATCAAGCAGGACGTAGGGTTTTACCTCCATCAAGAGGGCCCGAACCTGGGTAAAACATCGTGTCCCTTGTCTCCTGTTACCATCCGCCTAGACGCACAGTTCGGGACCCCCTACCCGAGATCCGCCGGTTTTGACACCGACATTGGTTCTTTCATTGAGAGTTCCTCTGTGCCGTCACCGATAGGAAGGATGCCTCCTCCCGTCTTCAAGGACGGTATTTTCGCCAAAGGAGCCTTGGCCGCCGGCCAAACTATCCGGCTAGGTGGTTTTCTTATGACCGCCTGTCCGGCTACCGCTTCGACAATGACCTCTCAAGTCGTCAAAAGCAATCTTCACGTCAGCTCGGAATTCGCCGAGCGGCTGGATCCGATAGAGCTCTCGTCCGTAAACAAGCTCTTGGATTGCATCGCCGCCCTGGGAGTCGCTACAGACTACAATCAGATTGGGCTTAAAACCGATCTGAGAGAGATTAACTCCCCCCAGGTCACCCACCACGTTGCAGTGGTAGAGGAACAATGCGGCGACTCTTCTCCTGTATTGAAAACTAGTCATGTCCGGGCTCCCGAACCCCCCATGCCGGATTCCCGCGGAGGGACGGACTTTGATCAAGCACTGAACTTAAAGTCAGGCATCGAACCAGACTCGTTGGACAACGTCCAGCAATCCAAGCTTCCAAATTTGGAAACTTCTCGGCCCTCGAGCCTTGAGATGGGTAGGGTTCCGGACTTAATTCCACCCACCCGCCCAGACATATGCGATCTATCTCTAATCCGGCAAGAGGCCGCTGAGACAGTACATCACTACTGGGCCAGATTCCTCCTGGTTATGGACAGGATAAAGGACTGCCGAGAGGAAAACGCGATCTCAATTTTTTGCAATAATTGCACGGACGAGGGAATCTTGAACGCCGTCAGCCGTCGTGAAATTACACGCTTCACCGACCTGGTGTCCATAGTACGAAAGTACTGTGCGATGGAGAGTTTCCGGACAACCAAAAATAAGTTTTGGGACAATCCGGCCCCGAATACAACCCTAGTCCGCAACAAAAGGGTGCATTACACTCAGGCACCAGATACAAAAATCAAAAAGCAAATACCCCATAGAGGGCACGGAACCGTACTGGAGGGATGGCTTAGCGGACCCTGTAAAATTCATAGTACAGAAGGCGCCGTCCCAACACATAGCCTTCGAGCATGTTGGATATTACGGCAGGTGGCCAAAAGTGGAGAGGAGCTTCTAGCCCCGGAAAACCACTCCAACAATACCGGTACGGTATCAACAGTCTTCAAGACTTTCGCATCAAACAATATGCGGAAACGAACAATCCGCAGCCTTGCCGAAGTCTACCAAGTAGCAACAACTAATCCATGGAGTGACACAGCCATCACCTTCAACGCCAGCGACAAACCTAAATTCCGAACAGCCCGAGCTCCAGCCGCACTGGTACTTAGTCCCATAGTGGACGGCTTTCGACTCACAAAGGTCCTCATGGATGGCGGCAGCGGATTAAACCTCATCTACGAGGAAACCCTTCAAAAATGGAAATAGACTGGAGCCTCATTGAGCGAAGCAGCACAACCTTTAGAGGAATAATCCCTAGCCGGGAGGTGCGCTACACAGGAAAAATCACACTCGATGTGGTATTCGGCTCGCCGGACAATTACAGATCCGAAGAAGTCACGTTCCAAGTGGCCCCGTTCAACAGCGGATATCACGCTATATTAGGACGAGAGGCATTCACAATTTTTCAAGCCGTACCCCATTACGGGTACATGAAGCTCAAAATGCCTGGGCCCGGCGGAATAATCAGTCTCGTTAGTAATCCGGACATAGCACTCCGCGCCGAAAACAAGACAGACGCATTAGCCTTAGAGGCACTATCCGAAGCCCTAGCGGCAGAGGAACTCACCGCGCTGCGCTCTACGGTGAATAGGGACGATGTGATACTCGATAAGAGATCCAAGTCCACCTCCTTTAAACCAGCAGATGAAATAGTAAAATTCCAGGTCCACCCAACGGACCCGACAAAGACGGCCTCCATCGGGGCACAATTGAACCCTGATGTAGACGCCGCACTGCGAGAATTCCTTCGGGAAAATTGGGACATTTTTGCCTGGCACCCCTCGGATATGCCTGGAATCCCACGCAGATTGGCAGAACACATCCTAAACATCCTAAAAGGATTCAAGCCAGTCAAACAGGCTCTTCGACGATTTTCCGAACCCAAAAGACAGGCAATGGGAGTAGAGCTAGCCAAACTATTGGAAGCCGGATTCATCAGAGACATCAAACATCCGGATTGGCTAGCAAACCTGGTAATGGTACCAAAGAAGGACAAATCCTGGCGCCTATGTGTCGATTTCAAAGACCTAAATAAAGCCTGCCCAAAGGATCCCTTCCCCCTCCCCCACATCGACCAAATCATCGATGCCACTGCAGGGCACGATTCATTGTGCTTCCTGGACGCATACTCCGGCTATCATCAAATCAAGATGACAGAAGCGGATCAATCCGCAACGGCATTCATTACTCCATATGGACCATTCTGCTTCAACACGATGCCCTTCGGACTTAAAAACGCCGGCGCAACATATCAGCGCATGATTCAGACATGTCTGGCTACCCAGATCGGCAAAACAGTAGAGGCATACGTAGACGACGTAGTCGTCAAAACTAAACACGTCGAAACTCTAGTAGATGACTTGAGGATCACATTCGACAACCTCAGAGCATATGACATCAAGCTGAATCCGGAAAAATGCATTTTCGGCGTACCAGCTGGAAAGCTGCTGGGCTTCATCGTATCCGGTAGAGGAATTGAAGCAAACCCAGCCAAGATCCGAGCTCTGTCACAGCTAGATATCCCAAAAGACCTCAAGCAAATACAAAAATGGACTGGATGCGTGGCGGCTCTAAGCCGCTTTATCTCCCGTCTAGGAGAAAAGGCATTGCCCCTCTATCGCCTCCTTAGGCGCACCGAACACTTCGAGTGGACGGATGCTGCCACCGCCGGACTCGAAGAAATAAGGGCCATATTGGCAACAAATCCGGTCCTGGCTGTACCCAACCTGGGCGAACCAATGTTGTTATACATCGCAGCAACGCATCAAGTTGTAAGCGCGGTACTCGTCGTCGAACGAGAGACAGAAGGGCATAAATTCCCTCTTCAAAAACCAGTATACTACGTATCCACTGTGTTAACCCCCTGCAAGTCCCGTTACCCGCACTATCAGAAGATAGCATACGCGATGTTCATGGCATCCCGGAAGCTCCGACACTACTTTCAAGAGTGTTCGATAATAGTGGCCTCTGAAGTACCACTTAACGACATTATAAACAACCGCGACGCGACGGGCAGGATTGCAAAATGGGCCATTGAGCTCTTACCATTTGATATAACTTACAAACCTCGGCGAGCTATAAAGTCACAAGTTTTGGCTGACTTTGTCGCTAAATGGACCGAAGCCGAACTCCCTAAAGAGTACGGCGCATACTCCAATTGGATTATGCACTTCGACGGCTCTAAAATGTTAGCCGGATTGGGGGCTGGCGTCGTATTGACGTCCCCGACCGGGGACACAGTCCAATACGTACTTCAGATAATGTACACGGACTCCAACAACGCAGCCGAATACGAGGCCCTTTTACATGGTCTCCGGATGGCAATCTCCATGGGCATTCAATGCCTAGAGGTGCGTGGGGATTCAAACCTCGCAATATCCCAAATAAACGGAGACTTTGATGCCAAAGATCTGAAAATGGCAGCATATCGCAACGCTGTCCTAAAAATGTCAGCCCGGTTTGAAGGACTTGAATTCCATCACGTAGCCCGGGATAATAACCAAGCAGCCAACGTACTGGCACGCATCGGCGCAAAACGCGACGCTGTCCCTCCTAACATCTTCTTGGAACGGCTCTTCAAGCCATCCGTACTATGGGAAGAGGAGTCCGGAAATAACAAACCGGAACAAGCCGCACCAACCGGCGATTCAGCCGATGACATAACACCTTCAGCCCACGACATAATGGCAGTAATTGCCCCGTGGACAGAACCATTCCTCGCCTACTTGCTTAGGCAGGAACTCCCCGAAGACCATAATGAGGCCCGCCGCGTAGTCCGACGATCTAAAGCCTACAAGGTCCACAAGGGAGAACTCTATAAGAAAAGCACAACCGGAGTCCTTCAAAGGTGTATCTCCGAAGAGGAAGGGCGAGACCTTCTGGCTGAAATTCACGCCGGACTAGGCGGACACCACGCCGCAGCCCGGGCCCTTGTAGGAAAGGCATTCCGTACAGGATTTTATTGGCCGACGGCCCGGGCAGATGCTCAGGACTTAGTCCAAAGATGCGTCGGTTGTCAGCTCTTTGCTAATCAGAGCCATATGCCACCTACCGCCCTCAAAACTATACCCATTACCTGGTCGTTCGCGGTCTGGGGGCTTGACATGGTTGGACCACTTAAAGGAGGAACCCACAAGCAAAGATACCTATTGGTCATGGTGGATAAATTCACCAAATGGATAGAGGCCAAGCCAGTTAAAACGGCGGAGTCCGGACCAGTGATAGACTTCATATTCGGGGTAGTACACCGTTACGGTGTCCCCCACAGCATCATCACCGATAACGGCACGAACTTCACGGCCGACGAGGTTAAATCATGGTGCAAAAATATGGGCACCAAGCTCGATTACGCTTCAGTCTATCACCCTCAAACCAACGGTCAAGTGGAACGAGCAAATGGTCTAATAATGAGCGGCATCAAACCCAGACTAGTGCGGTCCCTTACGAAATCTGACACGCACTGGGTAGTGGAGTTCGACTCCATACTCTGGGGGCTGCGGACAACGCCTAACCGTACTACCGGATTCACACCATTTTTTATGGTATACGGCGCAGAAGCAGTTTTGCCCTGCGACATCATTCATGACTCACCTCGAGTGTGCATGTACGAAGAAAGAGAAGCCGAGTTGGATCGGCCGAACAGCTTGGACGCATTGGAGGAAGAACGCGACGTCGCCAAGGCTCGTTCCGCATTTTATCAGCAACAGGCTCGAAGATACCAAAGCAGAGAAGTACGGGCCAAGACTTACAACGTTGGCGAACTAGTTCTACGCCTGCCGGACAAGAAAAAGGACAAGCTCAAGCCCAAATGGGAAGGCCCCTTCATCATTGATCAAGTCCTGACCGGCGGAGCGTACCGTCTGCGAAATGCATCGGATAACCGACTCGAGCCGAACCCATGGAACGCAGCCCGCCTCCGAAGATTCTATGCCTAGCGCCGGACTAAGAGTTCGTCCCTTTCCCCCCGTCCAAATTTTTTTTACTTCAGCTGCCTTTTGTTTATCTTTTTCTTCTCAACCCTATTCATCAAAGCCTTAAAGGGCCTACTTGTGCAACATTCACGCGCAATTGATGTGCTATCCGCACTCATTATACCTGGGGGCTTCTTTACCAGAAGCTTAATTATAAGGGCTTCATGCCCAGCACATGTGTCAAGCCTCCACATCTACCTTTTATTCACCATTATATGCATTGATATGACTTAAGTTTTGGCCAAGCTGGGTTGCCTGGCTCCTGTGCTTACCCCTACGTTCCCGATTGTTCGGCTAGGAGGTAAAGGGAGCACCTCTGCGATTGTTACTGCCGGGTCAGCCGGGTGTGTACCTCAGACTGGGTGAAGCCGAAAGCTAGCGTTCTTAAGGGAATATTCGGTCGGTGACTTAAAAGATGATTTTTTATCCACTTATTTATCTGCCCCCAGATGTTTTTTCTGCTTTTTTCACAGTCCGGACATGCACTTTAGGGCATGCCACCCCTAGAGGAAAGGAACCCTTAACGGAACTATTCTCCCTGGAAGATGTTTCTTACTACCCATGTAATATAACATAACTAGTTGGGCACTTGTCTGATAAAGCACTAATGACCCCTACGCCTGGTCTCCATGCATACCCCTGTTGTTTCATAACCGAGAAGGTATTCAGACACACTCTGGACTCTAGGGTCCCGAGGTCGAAGCGAAAGGTCGGCAAAGACAAACGATCTACAATCCGGCTATAAGGCATTTTATATGTCATTTTATAATACATTGTCAAATCGACTGATTGTATTCTTCCTCAATCCCATCTAACAGGTTGTCTAATTTACAATCCTGTTGGGAAAATTTAGCGGCCAGCTCTACTTGGCCGTATACTAAACTCACAGGGATCTCCTTCCCATCGGGCCCCACGGGTCCGACTTCGGCCATGTGGTTGGGATCCGCCTTCTTGTACCGCATCTTTACCATGGCCCAGGCCTCCCTGGAACCTTGGCGGCAGGCCGAAATCTTCCATAAATGGAAGCACTGCCGCACTCCCTGAAGCTTCTCCGCAAGCTCCCCAAGACCCTCGGGTAAGGAGAAGGCTGGCCATAAAGCCTGGATGACGCCGCTCATTGCCTGACGAACTCGTTCGATCAGTTGCAACAATTTGGGAAGTTGATCACCCGTTGATACGGGCATCTCCTCCGCAGGGCGACCTGTGAGCATACCTGCAGACATATTCTGTCAAATTGACTTCCTCGCCGAACTCTTCTTTTCAAAGGAGTTCGCTCAAGCACTTACTATAGATGCCGCGACGAAGCTGCTGATTCTCCTTAACGGAGCCCGACAGCTCGGCCCGAACACCTTTCAGCTCTTCTCCAAGCTAGGCATGGGCATCCTGGAGCTTGTTCCTTTCATGCTGCACCTTATGCGGCACCCTCTCGCCGGCCTTTAGTTGGCGCAGAAGTTCTTGCCTGTCCGGATCTTGTCTGGCAACACCTGCAACGTCATTTTTTAGACTTGCGCAAAGGCCAAACGCTACTTATCTTTCTAAAATAATGCGTTACCAGGAGAGGTCCCTGTGTTTCCTCCTGCGCCAGAGAGTGCGGCCTCAAGTTGGGCCTTGCACTCTTGCAGCTCCTGAGACAGTTGGGTATTCTTCTCGGTAAGATCCTACGTTTCATATGATCCTTAAATCGGTTAATATAACTACTTTAAGTAAAGGGGGCTACTGGCATATACAACTATTAAATTCTCTTACCCATATGTCTTTTACATACTGCTCCGTGGCTCTGGTAAAACCATCTTGAGCAGCACGAAGGTGCGCGTCCCCCGCGATAAAGGCATTCAATGCCTCGGGGGAGAAGCACGCGTCATGAAATACTGTCTGGTGGCGCCTGTGATTCAGGGCACTCTCCACCTCAGACTTGGTGGCGGACAGTCTGTCGGCATCCTCCGTCGGAGGAACGTCCGGCTCGCGCCTTGCGCTCGCCTCCCCCTCCAGACCAGGTGCTGGAGCCTGGCTGGTAGAGGTTGGATTGGCAACCTCCACGCCCGTAGTCCGGCGGACGCTTTTTTTCCTACAAAAGTCATGAGCACTCAAACGCTTCCTAGGAACGTTGCTCTAAATAATGAATTGTGAGCTACACCTTTGCGGCGACGTTTCACTCCGCGCCGCGCTCCTCTTCCGCCTACTGATCCGGACTGGCCTTTGTTGGCCAGCCACCGCGGACTCGGCTTCTCGCCCTAGGGGCGCCTCCTGCATAGCGCCATCGTATACGGTGGTCAGAAATAAGCAAGGAAGGTATGACGGTGTTGGGACTTCGGTCGCAATCACCTGGGAAGCCGGATATAGTCCGGGATAGTCGGTCGTGATGGCGACTAAAGCATTGTCCATGCTGAGCTGGTGGAACACCCCGTCGATTAGCTCCACCATTATGTCCGGATCCTCTTCGGAGGCCGGATCCCGGGATCTCTCTGGATCCTCGGGTTGCGGAGCTGGACTTAGCATGTCCTCCACGATCCGGCGTAGCTCCTGCGTCGAAAGAAGAACACAATATAAGAAACTTAAGTTTCAAAAAGCATGGGTCGGGCACGCAGAGTGTTCGCTTACCCAAGGCCGGGGATTATTCATGGAGAACCCATTTAACGGGTTCGTCCGAAGGAAATCCTCCTTCTCCCCCTTATACAGGCCGGACAGGATCGTCACCAGATCTTCGACCGAATCCGGCCCTTTGCGGCCATAACGGGTGGCATCGTCCTCCCCGTTGAAATCTCACATGGGGTGGCCCCTGTATTGTAGTGGCTGCACCCCCCGCATAATGCATGTCGCCATGACTCCAATCATGGTCAACCCGGCATGGGCCAGTAACCTTATTCGGCCCATCAAATAATGGACGCTCTTGTCTTCCTCCAGTTGGGGGCTCCGCGGACGCCAACTAAGGCGTTTCTTCAGAGGAGCATTGCTGAACTCCGGGAGGCCGATCCGAACAGGGTCCGGCAGCGGAGCATCTTCTATATAAAACCATTCCGAAGGCCAGTCTTCGGACGCCTTCTTAGGGGTTCCGGATGGATATCCGGTCCCGGCAATGCGCCATATTTCGGCGCCGCCCACTTGATATATGGACCCCTCGTGAGAACGGGGTACAAGGCAGAACAACCTCTTCCACAACGCGAAATGGGGCTCGACGCCCAGGAATAGCTCGCAAAGAGCTACGTAACCCGCAATATGCAGTATTGGGGCGGGCGTGAGGTGATGAAGCTGGAGTCCGTAGAACTCCAGGAGCCCGCGGAGGAATGGATGTACAGGAAATCCGAGCCCCCTTATCAGATAGGGGACGAAGCATACCCGCTCCCCTTTGTTGGGACTTGGGGTAACCTCCACTTGCTTCCCACCTTTGTAGGTGGCCAGCCTGGCTCGAACCGGAACCATAAAGGCCGGAGGGAGATATCCCCCCGCTTGGAGCTTCACCAGCTCGTTGTGCGGAACAGAGCATCTCCTCCAATCTCCTGGCAAAGGGCTGGGAGCGCGAGAAGAGGAGCCGCGTTGACGGTCCATGATGGAATGGATTCTTGGTCGAAAGCGCTCTGATGAGTATTTGCGGGAGGAAGATGGTGATTTGGATCTGGATTCTTGCCTCCCTTATAGGCAGATTATTCGCACAACTAGGGGGTAAAACATAAAAGACACCCTGGCTTAAGGCCGTTATTGGGCGTGGAAGCCAAGATGCGCAACATTGATGAGGAAGCCGGACACTGTTCGGCAGGTACGTAGAACTTGAAGGAGAACCCGCCTTGCAACGCCGAAGACTACACACATGTTGGACTTATCGTCATTGAAGCCTGGTTCGGGGGCTACTGAGGGAGTCCCGGATTAGGGGGTGTCCGGATAGCCGGACTACCATCATCGGCCGAACTATCATCGGCCGGACTATCATCATCGACCGGACTTCAAGACTATGAAGATACAAGATTGAAGACTTCGTCCCGTGTCCGGATGGGACTTTCCTTGGTGTGGAAGGCAAGCTTGGAGATACGGATACATAGATCTCCTACCATTGTAACCGACTCTATGTAACCCTAGCCCTCTCCGGTGTCTATATAAACCGGATGGCTCTAGTCCGTAGGAGACAACAACAACCATTACAATCATACCATAGGCTAGCTTCTAGGGTTTAGCCTCCTTGATCTCGTGGTAGATCCACTCTTGTAAACATCCACAATATCAATATCAATCAAGCAGGACGTAGGGTTTACCTCCATCAAGAGGGCCCAAACCTGGGTAAAACATCGTGTCCCTTGTCTCCTGTTACCATCCGCCTAGACGCACAGTTTGGGACCCCCTACCCGAGATCCGCCGGTTTTGACACCGACACCGACCATCACGATCGAATCGGTCATCATACTGATCGCGCCGACCTCCATGTCCCTCACGCCTCGGGGGCGATCTTGGGCTATGGGCCGACTAGACTAAATTCGTAGCGACGGATCTGCTGTGAATCCTGTTCCGCGACTGTGATACGGCTGAATTTTGATCTCCTGCTGCCTGGAGCAAATCCCTGATCTGCATCAAGCCTCTGCCAGCCTCTGACTGGGAAGGCTGAATTGACTCTGCTATACGGGCTGCAGCTGCTAAATTCTGGATCGGAGTTCGATATACCTGAGTAGGTGGTGGAAAGAGCTGACATCGACTGGAGTCCGGGACCCGTTGCCGTACACGCTCGTCGAGTGCTCGCTGGAGGTTCTCCCGTCGAGTGCGCTCAGCCAGGTTGGCCAAATGCGCGTCCTCCAAGGCGCGAGCCTCGGGGGTTTCTCCAACAATACGAGTATGCAGCACATCCATGTTCCGGCGGCGAAGATCTTCCCTTTGCAGCGAAGTGAGTGGCTCGGGTTGATACTCTTCGTGAACCTGTGCTGGGTCGCCTCCGTCAGCGCGAGGGAAGTCGGGAGTACTGCGTGGTCCATTGACCATCAGAACCTCCGCCGCTGGATCACTGCTGTCGCACTCGGATGCAGTCTCTACGGAGCCAGTCGAACAGGTCATAGAGAGATTCGTCGGGCTCGATTGCCGCAACTTGGGGGGTGGCCGACTGGCGGGCCACCGCGTGCCTCACCCACCGCTGAAGCCTCGACCAACCGGAGCGCTTGCGTCGGCAGGAAGTAGGGAGGGAGGATGACACAACAACCGACCGATACTGGGTCGACGGTTGCCGCAGGAGGACGCCACAGACACACGCGCGAAAGTGTGTCGCTCCGCGGACCGGGAGTGCGTCGATGTCGAGTGGAGCCTCCTGAAGCCAAGCAGAGTCGTCGGCGATGAACGTGAGCGCGCCAAGACGGATCTCGTGGCCCTCGACCAAAACTCCGCCTGAAACCATGGTGAAGGATATCGGAAAAAAATTGCAACTTCTCCAACAAGTCGCTAAGATACCTGCCCCATGGTGGGCGCCAACTGTCGTGGTTCTAAGTCTGACAGTAGAAAGGGGGGTAGGTATGGCGAGGCAAGATCCTAGCTATGGAGTAGTTGTATACGCGAGAGATTTACGAGTTCAGGCCCTTCTCGGAGGAAGTAATAGCCCTACGTCTTGGAGCCCGGAGGCGGTCGACTGGATTATATGCGTATGAATTACAGGGGTGCGAACCCTTTACACTGAGGAGGGTGGTGGCTTATATAGAGTCATCCAGACCCCTCCGGCCCTCAGTTATGCAGGGTTTAAAGTACATTAAGGCCTGGCGTTACTGGTAACGCCTTACATAAAGTGTTATCATGACCATAAAGACTACTTAATAACAGACCATTTGGATGCAGAGTGACTCTAGATCTCCTGTTGGTCGAGTGAGTGGCTTCATGGTCGAGTGTCTTAGAGTACGTTGAGTGGAATCCTTCCAGGTCGACTGAAAGGCAGTTTCTTCTAGAGATGTCCTTGGGGAGGGTACCTTGGACAGGCCCATGACCCTACCCTAGGTACATGGCTTCATCAATGACCGCGAGAAGTGTCAAATCTGCAAGAACGAGGGGCATGGTGCGTGGCGCTACAAGAAGTGCTACGACCGCAACTTCAACAACAATGTGCGTAATCCTGCTGGTGGTGGAGGTGGTGGTGGCGGCGGTGGGAACCATTCTACCAACGCCGTCCACTCCTATGGAGTTGATACCAACTGGTATCTCGACTCCGACGCAACCAACCACGTGAACGGTGAGCTGGAGAAGCTTGCTGTTCATGACCGTTACACCGGCTCGGAGCAAATCCACACCGCAAGTGGTCAAGGTATGGACATTGCACATGTTGGTCATTCAGTTCTATCTACTCCTCATGGCTCCTTAGATCTCAAGAACATACTTCACTCTCCGCATGTCGACAAAAGTTCACTTTCTGCCTATCAACTCATCAAAGATAATCATGCTTTTCTTGAGATTTACCCTGAAACCTTTTTGTTAAGGATCAGGCCACTCGGAGGACCATTCTTCAAAACGAGAGTAGGGTTGGCTTGTTTCCTGTTTCTGGCCAGCAAGATGCTCCTTCTCCACAAGTTCTAAGTGTGATCAAACCATCTACTTCACGGTGGCAAAAGCGCTTAGGATATCCTGCATTACCGGTGGTTCAGAAAATTCTTCGAGATTTTAGTCTTCCTGTGTCAAATAAACAAGATCATTTGTTGGTTTGTGATGCTTGTCAGATGGCCAAGAGCCATCAACTTCCATATCCTAAGTCTTTTAGTGTGTCAAAAGCTCCTTTAGAGCTTATTTTTTCGGATGTATGGGGTCCTGGACCCGTCTCTGTAGGCAGATAAAAATATTATGTGGGCTTTATTGATGATTTTAGCAAGTTTAGTTGGATTTATTTGCTCAAAAATAAGTCTGACGTGTTTGAGAAATTTCATCTCTTTCAATAGCATGTTGAACGTCTCTTTGATCGCAAAATTCTTGCTATGCAAACGGATTGGGGGGGTGAGTATCAAAAACTCAATTCCTTTTTTGAACGCATTGGCATCACTCATTATGTCTCATGTCCACATGATCACCAGCAGAATGGATCTGCAGAACGGAAGCACCGGCATATTGTGGAAGTTGGTCTATCCCTTCTTGCCCATGCCTTTATGCCCTTAAAATTTTGGGACGAGGCGTTTCTTACCGCTGTGTATCTTACCAACCGTGTCCCTAGTAGGGTTATCAAAAACTAAACGCCACTTGAACGTCTTTTTGGCAAGAAACCTGACTATACCTTTCTCCGCATTTTTGGGTGTGCCGTTTGGCCTAATCTGCATCCTTTGAATAAGCACAAACTTGAATTTATGTCAAAACAATGTGTCTTCTTGGGGTATAGCAGCCTACACAAGGGATACAAGTGCCTCGATGTAGCCTCTGGTCGTGTCTATATTTCTAGGGACGTTGTCTTTGATGAACATGTGTTTCCTTTCGCCACACTCCATCCTAATGCTGGTGCTCAACTATGCAAAGAGCTCACTCTTTTACCAGTTCATCTTCTGCCATCACCTCGTTTTGATCAAGGGGGAGTAGTAGATGCTGCTGACCACATGTCTATGTCTAATAATACCTTTGATCAAAACCTTGATGCAAATATGCAGGAAAACGGAGAAGATTTTGGCGAAAATTCGTATGATTTTATGCATGCAGAAACGACAGAGGAGGCTGCAGAAGATCCAGACGTCAATCCCGGGGCGAATCGCTCGGGATCCATGGCGCCAGATGCATCAGTTGGCGCAGGCGCAGGAGAATCCCCGGCGGGATCCGCGCCGTCTCCTAATTCGGTGGGCGACCAATCTGGGCCACGCAATGGGCCCGCGGTCCCATCGCGTCGTCCGACAGCCAGCCTCGGCGGGGCCTGGTGGCCCACTCCCACGTGTGCGTGGTCGGCTCCCGGGTGTGGACGAGCGGGTTCCACGTCGCGCGGGCGGCAACGCGCCCGACAGGATGCTGCATGCCAGTCCAGGCGCGCCAAGTAGCAGTTTTGGAGAGGCGATCCCGTCTCCCGATCTGGATCCGCTACAGGAGCTCTCTCCGGGATCTTCTGCGGGTGATTCCGGTGCAGCCGTGTCGTCTTCTTCAAATCGTCTTCTACATCAACTTGAACGACCAGCTCCGCCACCTCCTGTGTGTTGGGGAACGTTGCATAAAATAAAAAAAATTCCTATGTTCACCAAGATCAATCTATGAGTTCATCTAGCAATGAGAGAGGGGAGTGCGTCTACATACCCTTGTAGATCGCGAGCGGAAGCGTTCAAGAGAACGGGGTTGAGGGAGTCGTACTCGTCGTGATCCAAATCACCGGAGATCCTAGCGCCGAACGGACTGCACCTCTGCGTTCAACACACATATGGTCAGCGTGACGTCTCCTCCTTCTTGATCCAGCAAGGGGGGAGGAGAGGTTGATGAAGATCCAGCAGCACGACGGCGTGGTGGTGGATGCAGCAGGGTTCCGGCAGGGCTTCGCCAAGCGACTACGGGAGGAAGAGGTGTAGCAAGGGGGGAGGGAGGCGCCAGGTGTCAGGTTGCGGCTGCCCTCCCACCCCCCCCCCTCTTTATATAGGGACCCAAGGGGGGTGCGCCGGCCCTAGGAGATGGGATCTCCTAGGGGGGCGGCGTCCAAGGGGGGAGACTTGCCCCCCAAGGCAAGTGGAGGCGCCCCCTCCCCTAGGGTTCCCAACCCTAGGCGCAGAGGGGGGCCCAGGAAGGGGCGCACCAGCCCACCAAGGGCTGGTTCCCCTCCCACTTCAGCCCATGGGGCCCTCCGGGATGGGTGGCCCCACCCGATGGACCCCCGGGACCCTTCCAGTGGTCCCGGTACAATACCGGTGACCCCCGAAACTTTCCCAATGGCCGAAACTTGACTTCCCATATATAATTCTTTACCTCCGGACCATTCCGGAACTTCTCGTGACGTCCGGGATCTCATCCGGGACTCCGAACAACTTTCGGTTTGCTACATACTCATATCTCTACGACCCTAGTGTCACCGAACCTTAAGTGTGTAGACCCTACGGGTTCGGGAGACATGTAGACATGAACGAGACGGCTCTCCGGTCAATAACCAACAGCGGGATCTGGATACCCATGTTGGCTCCCACATGCTCCTCGATGATCTCATCGGATGAACCACGATATCGAGGATTCAAACAACCCCGTATACAATTCCCTTTGTCAATCGGTATGTTACTTGCCCGAGATTCGATCGTCGGTATCCCAATACCTCGTTCAATCTCGTTACCGGCAAGTCACTTTACTCGTACCGTAATGCATGATCCCGTGACCAGACACTTGGTCACTTTGAGCTCATTATGATGATGCATTGCCGAGTGGGCCCAGAGATACCTCTCCGTCATACGGAGTGCCAAATCCCAGTCTCGATCCGTGTCAACCCAACAGACATTTTCGGAGATACCTGTAGTGCACCTTTATAGTCACCAAGTTACATTATGACGTTTGGTACACCCAAAGCACTCCTACGGTATCCGGGAGTTACACGATCTCATGGTCTAAGGAAAAGATACTTGACATTGGAAAATCTCTAGCAAAACGAACTACACGATCTTGTGCTATGCTTAGGATTGGGTCTTGTCCATCACATCATTCTCCTAATGATGGGATCCCGTTATCAATGACATCCAATGTCCATAGTCAGGAAACCATGACTATCTGTTGGTCAACGAGCTAGTCAACTAGAGGCTCACTAGGGACATATTGTGGTCTATGTATTCACACTGTATTACGATTTCTGGATAATACAATTATAGCATGAATAAAAGACAATTATCATGAACAAGGAAATATAATAATAGTCCTTTTATTATTTCCTCTAGGGCATATTTTCAACAGTCTCCTACTTGCACTAGAGTCAATAATCTAGTTACATTGTGATGAATCGAACACCCATAGAGTTCTGGTGTTGATCATGTTTTGCTCGCGGAAGAGGTTTAGTCAACGGATCTGCGACATTCAGATCCGTATGTACTTTGCAAATATCTATGTCTCCATCTTGAACATTTTCACGGATGGAGTTGAAACGACGCTTGATGTGCCTGGTCTTCTTGTGAAACCTGGGCTCCTTGGCAAGGGCAATAGCTCCAGTGTTGTCACAGAAGAGAGTGATTGGCCCCGACGCATTGGGTATGACTCCTAGGTCGGTGATGAACTCCTTCATCCATATTGCTTCATGTGCTGCCTCCGAGGCTGCCATGTACTCCGCTTCACATGTAGATCCCGCCACGACGCTCTGTTTGCAACTGCACCAGCTTACTGCTCCACGATTCAACATATACACGTATCCAGTTTGTGACTTAGAGTCATCCAGATCTGTGTCGAAGCTAGCGTCGACGTAACCCTTTACGACGAGCTCTTCGTCACCTCCATAAACGAGAAACATGTCCTTTGTCCTTTTCAGGTACTTCAGGATATTCTTGACCGTTGTCCAGTGTTCCTTGCCGGGATTACTTTGGTACCTTCCTACCAAACTTACAGCAAGGTTTACATCAGGTATGGTACACAGCATGGCATACATAATAGATCCTATGGCTGAAGCACAGGGGATGACACTCATCTCTTCTTTATCTTCTGCCGTAGTCGGGCATTGAGCCGAGCTCAATCTCACACCTTGCAATACAGGCAAGAACCCTTTCTTGGACTGATCCATTTTGAACTTCTTCAATATCTTATCAAGGTATGTGCTTTGGGAAAGACCTATGAGGCGTCTCCATCTATCCCTATAGATCTTGATGCCTAATATGTAAGCAGCTTCTCCAAGGTCCTTCATTGAAAAACACTTATTCAAGTAGGCATTAATGCTGTCGAAAAGTTCTATATCATTTCCCATCAAAAGTATGTCATCTACATATAATATAAGAAATGCTACAGAACTCCCACTCACTTTCTTGTAAACGCATGCTTCTCCATAAGTCTGCATAAACCCAAAC
The DNA here is from genome assembly GCF_002162155.2 of Triticum dicoccoides. NCBI lineage: Eukaryota > Viridiplantae > Streptophyta > Magnoliopsida > Poales > Poaceae > Triticum > Triticum dicoccoides. The sequence goes on from NC_041393.1 coordinate 592,446,174, forward strand.
ACTTTGATCATCTCATCAAAGCGAATGTTCCAACTCCGAGATGCTTGCACCAGCCCATAAATGGATCGCTGGAGCTTGCATACCTTGTTAGCATTCTTAGGATCGACAAAACCCTCTGGCTGCATCATATACAGTTCTTCCTTAAGATAGCCGTTAAGGAATGCCGTTTTGACGTCCATCTGCCATACCTCATAATCATAGTATGCGGCAATTGCTAACATGATTCAGACAGACTTCAGCTTCGTTACGGGAGAGAAAGTCTCATCGTAGTCAACCCCTTGAACTTGCCGATAACCCTTAGCAACAACTCGAGCTTTATAGATGGTAACATTACCATCCGCGTCCGTCTTCTTCTTAAAGATCCATTTGTTTTCTATCGCTCGCTGATCATCGGGCAAGTCTGTCAAAGTCCATACTTTGTTTTCATACATGGATTCTATCTCGGATTGCATGGCTTCAAGCCATTTGTTGGAATCTGGGCCCGCCATCGCTTCTTCATAGTTCGAAGGTTCACCGTTGTCTAACAACATGATTTCTAGGACAGGGTTACCATACCACTCTGGTGTGGAACGTGTCCTTGTGGACCTACGAAGTTCAGTAGCAACTTGATCCGAAGTACCTTGATCATCATCATTAATTTCCTCTCCAGTCGGTGTAGGCACCACAGGAACATTTTCCTGAGCTGCACTACTTTCCGGTTCAAGAGGTAGTACTTCATCGAGTTCTACTTTCCTCCCACTTACTCCTTTCGAGAGAAACTCTTTTTCCAGAAAGGATCCGTTCTTGGCAACAAAGATCTTGCCTTCGGATCTAAGGTAGAAGGTATACCCAATGGTTTTCTTAGGGTATCCTATGAGGACGCATTTTTCCGACTTGGGTTCGAGCTTTTCAGGTTGAAGTTTCTTGACATAAGCATCACATCCCCAAACTTTTAGAAACGACAGCTTAGGTTTCTTCCCAAAGCATAATTCATACGGTGTCGTCTCAACGGATTTAGACGGAGCCCTATTTAAAGTGAATGTAGCTGTCTTTAGAGCGTATCCCCAAAATGATAGCGGTAAATCGGTAAGAGACATCATAGATCGCACCATATCCAATAGAGTGCGATTACACGTACGGACACACCGTTACGCTGAGGTGTTCCAGGCGGCGTGAGTTGTGAAACGATTCCACATTTCCTTAAGTGCGTACCAAATTCGTGACTTCAATATTCTCCTTCACGATCTGATCGTAAGAACTTTATCTTTCGGTCACGTTGATTCTCTACCTCATTCTGAAATTCCTTGAACTTTTCAAAGGTTTCAGACTTTTGTTTCATCAAGTAGACATACCCATATCTACTCAAGTCATCAGTGAGAGTGAGAACATAATGATATCCTCCGCGAGCCTCAACGCTCATTGGACCGCACACATCGGTATGTATGATTTCCAATAAGTTGGTTGCTCGCTCCATTGTTCCGGAGAACGGAGTCTTGGTCTTTTGCCCATGAGGCATGGTTCGCATGTGTCAAATGATTCATAATCGAGAGACTCTAAAAGTCCATCAGCATGGAGCTTCTTCATGCGCTTGACACCAATGTGACCAAGGCGGCAGTGCCACAAGTATGTGGGACTATCGTTATCAACTTTACATCTTTTGGTATTCACACTATGAATATGTGTAACATTGCGTTCGAGATTCATTAAGAATAAACCATTGACCATCGGGGCATGACCATAAAACATATCTCTCATATAAATAGAAGAACCATTATTCTCGGATTTAAATGAGTAGCCATCTCGTATTAAACGAGATCCAGATACAATGTTCATGCTTAAACTTGGCACTAAATAACAATTATTGAGGTTTAAAACTAATCCCGTGGGTAAATGTAGAGGCAGTGTGCCGACGGCGATCACATCGACCTTGGAACCATTCCCGACGCGCATCGTCACCTCGTCCTTCGCCAGTCTCCGCTTATTCCGCAGCTCCTGCTGTGAGTTACAAATATGAGCAACGGCACCGGTATCAAATACCCAGGAGTTACTACAAGTACTGGTAAGGTACACATCAATTACATGTATATCACATATACCTTTAGTGTTGCCGGCCTTCTTGTCCGCTAAGTATTTGGGGCAGTTCCGCTTCCAGTGACCCTTCCCTTTGCAATAAAAGCACTCAGTCTCAGGCTTGGGTCCATTCTTTGACTTCTTCCCGGCAACTGGCTTACCGGGCGCGGCAACATCCTTGCCGTCCTTCTTGAAGTTCTTCTTACCCTTGCCTTTCTTGAACTTGGTGGTTTTATTGACCATCAACACTTGATGTTCTTTCTTGATTTCTACCTCTGCCGACTTCAGCATTGAAAATACTTCAGGAATAGTTTTCACCATCCCCCGCATATTGTAGTTCATCACAAAGCTCTTGTAGCTCGGTGGGAGCGACTGAAGGATTCTGTCAATGACCGCCTCGTCCGGGAGGTTAATGTCCAGCTGGGAGAGGCGGTTGTGCAACCCATACATTTTGAGTATGTGCTCACTGACAGAACTATTTTCCTCCATCTTACAACTACAGAACTTGTCGGAGACTTCATATCTCTCGACCCGGGCATGAGCTTGGAAAACCATTTTCAGCTCCTCGAACATCTCATATGCTCCGTGTTGCTCAAAACGCTTTTGGAGCCCCGGTTCTAAGCTGTAAAGCATGCCGCACTGAACGAGGGAATAATCATCAGTATGTGACTGCCAAGCGTTCATAATGTCTTGGTTCTCTGGATGGGTGCTTCACCTAGCGGTCCTTCTAGGACATATGCTTTCTTGGCAGCTATGAGGATGATCCTCAGGCTTCGGACCCAGCCTGTATAGTTGCTGCCATCATCTTTCAGCTTGGTTTTCTCTAGGAACGCGTTGAAGTTCATGTTGACATGAGCGTTGGCCATTTGATCTACAAGACATATTTTGCAAAGATTTTAGACTAAGTTCATGATAATTAAGTTCATCTAATCAAATTATTTAATGAACTCCCACTCAGATTAGACATCCCTCTAGTCATCTAAGTGTTACATGATCCGAGTCGACTAAGTCGTGTCCGATCATCACATGAGACGGACTAGTCATCATCGGTGAACATCTCCATGTTGATCGTATCTTTCATACGACTCATCTTCGACCTTTCGGTCTCTTGTGTTCCGAGGCCATGTTTGTACATGCTAGGCTCGTCAAGTTAACCTAAGTGTTTTGCATGTGTAAATCTGTCTTACACCCGTTGTATGTGAACATTAGAATCTATCACACCCAATCATCGCGTGGTGCTTTGAAACGACAAACTTTCGCAACGGTGGACAGTTAGGGGGAACACTTTCTTGAAATTATTATGAGGAATCATCTTATTTACTACCGTCGTTCTAAGTAAACAAGATGCAAAAACATGATAAACATCACATGCAATCAAATAGTAGTGACATGATATGGCCAATATCATATAGCTCCTTCCATCTCCATCTTCGGGGCTCCATGATCATCTTCGTCACCGGCATGACACCATGATCTCCATCATCATGATCTCCATCATCGTGTCTCCATGAAGTTGCTCGCCAACTATTACTTCTACTAATATAGCTAACGGTTTAGCAATAAAGTAAAGTAATTACATAGCGTTAAATAATTGACACGCAGGTCATACAATAATTAAGACAACTCCTATGGCTCCTGCCGGTTGTCATACTCATCGACATGCAAGTCGTGATTCCTATTACAAGAACATGATCTCATACATCACAATATATCATTCATCATTCATCACAACTTTTGGCCATATCACATCACAAAGCAATTGCTGCAAAAACAAGTTAGACGTCCTCTAATTGTTGTGGCATCTTTTACGTGGCTGCAAAAGGGTTCTAGCAAGAACATTTTCTTACCTATGAAAAAGCCACAACGTGATTTGTCAACTTCTATTTACCCTTCATAAGGACCGTTTTCATTGAATCCACTCCAACTAAAGTGGGAGAGACAGACACCCGCTAGCCACCTTATGCAACTAGTGCATGTCAGTCGGTGGAACCTGTCTCACGTAAGCGTACGTGTAAGATCGGTCCGGGCCGCTTCATCCCACAATACCGCTGAAGCAAAATAAGACTAGTAGTGGCAAGAAAGTTGACAACATCTACGTCCACAACAAATTTGTGTTCTACTCGTGCAAAGAGAACTACGCATAGACCTAGCTCTGATACCACTATTGGGGAACGTTGCATAAAATAAATTTTTTCCTACGTTCACCAAGATCAATCTATGAGTTCATCTAGCAACGAGAGAGGGGAGTGCGTCTACATACCCTTGTAGATCGCGAGCGGAAGCGTTCAAGAGAATGGGGTTGAGGGAGTCGTACTCGTCGTGATCCAAATCACCGGAGATCCTAGCGCCGAACGGACGGCACCTACGCGTTCAATACACGTACAGTCAGCGTGACGATCCAGCAAGGGGGAGGAGAGGTTGATGAAGATCCAGCAGCACGACGCGTGATGGTGGATGCAGCAGGGTTCCGGCAGGGCTTCGCCAAGCGACTACGGGAGGAAGAGGTGTAGCAAGGGGGGGAGGGAGGCGCCAGGTGTCAGGTTGCGGCTGCCCTCCCACCCCCCTCTTTATATAGGGACCCCAGGGGGGTGCGTCGGCCCTAGGAGATGGGATCTCCTAGGGGGCGGCGGCCAAGGGGGGAGACTTGCCCCCCAAGGCAAGTGGAGGCGCCCCCTCCCCTAGGGTTCCCAACCCTAGGCGCAGAGGGGGGCCCAGGGGGGGCGCACCAGCCCACCAGGGGCTGGTTCCCCTCCCACTTCAGCCCATGGGGACCTCCGGGATGGGTGGCCCCACCCGGTGGACCCCCGGGACCTTTCTGGTGGTCCTGGTACAATACCGGTGACCCCTGAAACTTTCCCGATGGCCGAAACTCGACTTCCCATATATAATTATTTACCTCCGGACCATTACGGAACTCCTCGTGACATCCGGGATCTCATCCGGGACTCCGAACAACTTTCGCTTTGCTGCATACTCATATCTCTACAACCCTAGCGTCACCGAACCTTAAGTGTGTAGACCCTACGGGTTCGGGAGACATGTAGACATGACCGAGACGGCTCTCCGGTCAATAACCAACAGCGGGATCTGGATACGCATCTTGGCTCCCACATGCTCCTCGATGATCTCATCGGATGAAGCACGATGTCGAGGATTCAAACAACCCCGTATACAATTCCCTTTGTCAATCAGTATGTTACTTGCCCGAGATTCGATCATCGGTATCCCAATACCTCGTTCAATCTCGTTACCGACAAGTCACTTTACTCGTACCGTAATGCATAATCCCATGACCAGACACTTGGTCACTTTGAGCTCATTATGATGATGCATTACCGAGTGGGCCCAGAGATACCTCTCTATCATACGGAGTGACAAATCCCAGTCTCGATCCGTGTCAACCCAACAGACACTTTCGGAGATACCTGTAGTGCACCTTTATAGTCACCCAGTTACATTGTGACGTTTGGTACACCCAAAGCACTCCTACGGTATCCGGGAGTTACACGATCTCATGGTCTAAGGAAAAGATACTTGACATTCGAAAAGCTCTAGCAAAACGAACTACACGATCTTGTGCTATGCTTAGGATTGGGTCTTGTCCATCACATCATTCTCCTAATGATGTGATCCCGTTATCAATGACATCCAATGTCCATAGACAGGAAACCATGACTATCTGTTGATCAATGAGCTAGTCAACTAGAGGCTCACTAGGGACATATTGTGGTCTATGTATTCACACGTGTATTACGATTTCCAGATAATACAATTATAGCATGAATAAAAGACAATTATCATGAACAAGGAAATATAATAATAATCCTTTTATTATTGCCTCTAGGGCATATTTCCAACATTGTGCTCTCCAACACCAGGTCACAAAGTGGTATTGTTAAACCTAAAATATATAAAGATGGTTGTGTACGTTGGGGCTCGTTTTGTGCAACAGGTGAACCACAAAATTTTGGAGAAGCGTTGGGTGAACCTCGTTGGAGGGAGGCAATGGATGAAGAGTATGCTGCTTTAATGAAGAACAAAACTTGGCGTCTAGTTCCACCAGTCAGAGGCAGAAATATAATTGACTGCAAGTGGGTCTATAAGGTAAAGAGGAAATCTGATGGCACCATTGACAGATACAAGGCACGTCTGGTTACTAAAGGATTTAAACAGAGGTATGGGATTGACTATAAGGATACATTTAGTCCAGTGGTAAAAGTTGCTACTATTAGATTGATTCTTTCAGTTGCAGTATCTAGAGGTTGGTGCATAAGACAACTAGATGTAAAGAACGCATTCTTGCATGGTGTTCTGGAAGAGGAAGTTTCATGAGGCAACCTCCTGGGTATGAGAATCCAAATGCACCACATCATATTTGCAAACTTGATAAGACACTGTATGGACTAAAACAAGCACCTAGAGCTTGGTACTCTCGGCTCTCCTCTAAGTTACAATCACTTGGATTTACTCCCTCAAGGGGAGATACCTCATTGTTTTTCTATCACCGACGTGGGATAACCATTTTTATGCTTATTTATGTTGATGATATAGTTGTCACTAGTTCATCATCTAAAGCAGTTGAAGCTCTTCTTATGGACTTGAGCAAGGAGTTTGCACTTAAAGATCTTGGCAGTCTTCACTTCTTCCTTGGAATTGAGGTAAAGAATGCAAAAGATGGAATTGTGTTGTCACAAGGAAAATATGTGCAGGAAATACTTCAGAGGATGGGCATGAAAGGATGTAAGCCGTCATCTACACCTTTGTCTGCCTCTGAGAAAATGTCTCTTCATGATGGAGAGATCCTTTGAGCAGAGGACTCCACCAGGTACAGAAGTATTGTAGGAGCATTACAGTATTTGACATTAACTAGACCAGATATCTCATATTCAGTAAATAAAGTATGTCAGTTCTTACATGCTCCTACTAGTGCACATTGGACTGCAGTAAAGAGGATACTTAGATATCTTCAAGGGACACAGAGTCATGGACTGAAAATTGGAAAGTCAGATTCGATGCTTTTAAGTGCTTTTTCAGATGCAGATTGGGTAGGTTATCCTGATGATAGAAGATCAACAGGAGGCTTTGCAGTGTTTCTTGGAAGTAATTTGGTTTCTTGGAGTGCTCGTAAATAACCAACTGTATCCAGGTCAAGTACAGAAGCTGGGTACAAGGCCTTAGCTAATGCCACTGCAGAGGTTATCTGGGTTCAGAATTTTCTAACAGAGTTGGGTGTTTCTCATCCAAGAGCAGCATCACTTTGGTGTGACAATCTTGGTGCAACCTATTTGTCTGCTAATCCTATCTTCCATGCCAGGACGAAGCATATTGAAATTGACTACCACTTTGTTCGAGAAAGAGTGGCTGATAAACTGCTGAATATCATATTCATACCTACAGGTGATCAGGTGGCAGATGGGTTTACTAAACCTCTCACCTTGCGGCAATTAGAAACTTTTAGGCACAATCTCAACTTAGAAAGTTGTGATTGAGGGGGAGTGTTAAACATTGTAACGTGTGCGTGCGTGTTTGTTGTAATCCGGTTAGGCTTAGAGATATGATCCCATATTCTGTTAGGTTACTTGGAGATCAATCCTAGCCTAAACCAACTCATGTAATCTTTTGGCTTTGAGCCCTATATTAACACGCACGCGTCCCTGCGCAAAGCATACGCTTAAGCCTAGTTTTGTACACTAACTAGCAGATGGAGGTCCAACCTTTGCAGTGCTTGCGAACTTTGAATAAAACGCCTCATAGTCCTACTCGACATTTGGATTACTTTCCATTTGTTGATAATTATGCAGAGAGAGGTGTATGAATTGGCTCTTGCGTACTTGATCATTGCAGCTCCATGGCTCTTGCATGCTCCCTGATCCCTCCAGTTGCAGTTGTACGGGGAGAAAAGGCCTTGTGGTGAGGGAAGAGCGATGTGGCCAGATCAGGTTGCGGCCATGACCATCCAATCATGAAGGATGGAGGAAGGTCTATCGATATCACCGATCTGGATATTCCGGATTGAGGCGTTTCGGTGGGGGTTTCTACATTAGTGCAAAACTTTAGAGTGGATTTCACTTTCCCAGCATGTACACCAACTAGGGATGCACACATCCATTTTTAGTATGAGTACCAGGATTTTTATCTTGACGTGTAGTCTCACAACTCATCAAGTATGGCCCTCAAGTTTTTTTAGCATGAGTAAAAAAATTGCAGAGAATTTTGCTTCTCCTGCATCAACTAGGGATGCACACAACCATTTTTAGTATGGGTATCAGAATTTTTATCTTGATGTGTAGTCCCACCATGCATTAAACTTGGTCCTCAAGGATTTTTTTAGAATGAGCACCATGATTTTAATCTTGATGTGTGGTACAACCAGACACCAAGTTTGGTCCTCAAGGAAGTAAAATGGGGGGAAACCCACGTGCATCTCGCGTCAATTTTAGAAATTGAACAGGGGTGGTCAGCTTGCCCAACTGCATGCCTAACCTTTAAGCCAAGGCTCTGTTTATCTTAATGATCAATTTTATTTAACTATTAAGTAGTGAAATGGGTCCTAAACCCCAAAGTATTTACATTGTTCTTTTTTTCAAAGCAAACTCATGTAAGATCTACCCTTCAAGATGCAAGGAACCTTCATACAATCTTCTGTTATATACTAAAAGCATAGTACAAACTAAAAAAAATAGAGATTTATGCTAAAAAATCTCGCGCTAATCAGAAAGCATAGGCCCTTCATCTAGTAGACCTTTATAAATTGAAGTATTGTAGTCATTGGATCTTCGTAACATGGAAAAAAATTGGGCAACAGAATGGAAGGCACAAGTAGGTTGGAAGGCACTAGTCGACTAACCCTTCCCAGATGGCTCGCACACTAGCCTATGCAGCATCCGCATCGACGTGAGCTGAGGCAAATATACGCACGATTCTCATGTACCTAAATTTGTTGAGCATAACATGTGTTGTTGAGCATAAGTCATCAACATACTAAGGAGAGAGAAAAACATCATTTGCATCATCTCATGGCGTTCATTGTGCTTGGCGATCGGTTTTATATCTGGGAGGCTGTTGCAAGCTTTATCTAGCTCGAAGGGGGACTTGCCTCTTGGCAGTGGAATCTTGATAACAACAACCACATCGTTCCTCATACCTTGTCAAACTCGGCTACATCACCCCGCTAGCTTGATTGATCTCGCATATATCACTACTCCATGGCACAAGGCGACATCTAAATCATCCTTGCCATTGTTGTGCATGTTTTGCAAATTAGTGTCCAAATTACCAACTAATATATCTTACTTCCTCCGTTCCAAATTACTCGTCGTGGTTTTAAATTTGGAACAGAGGGAGCAAAAGACAAGGCATTATTGGTGGCGGAGAATAACATGGCACACTCGGCGAGATGCATGGAAGCGGCAGGCTGATGTTGCCCAATTTTTTGCTTGACAATTTGTCCTGCTATGTGCGAACTGAGGAACAAAGGCGAGTGTGACAGGAGTGTCTTGCTATTTAAATGTTCTCTTTTTGGTTAAATTTGTTTATTGATACTAATGTTGTTCGGAGTTAATCTCAAAGATGGGATATAGTGACAATTGTGTAAATCATGAAGCAGTCAAGAGGCACACAATATTTGGGAGTAGTGAATCAACGGTATAAAGGGGAGGGTCGTGCGAGGGGTCTCATTGGGTTGGGCCCATATGCACGTGCGGACGGGCACTGAAACACAAAGAGTGGAAAATCGTTATTTTCTATAATTGGAAATCCAGCTAGGCAAAAAAAAACAGATATTGCTATTTTAGATGCAGTCTACCAAAGGAATGGTGAGACTGTCTGGGTCAAACTAGTATGGAACTTAAAAAACATATGCTACTTTGTTTATAAATGTAATAAAATAAAATCATATGCTAGGTTTGCCACACAAACGTACTACTCCCTCCGTCTAGGTGAGTAGGTCATCTTAGGTTGTGCACCCGTGACCAAGGAGGAGGGGAAAACAAGAGACCTTAATGTTTATTTGCTAATTAATAGCATTGCATGCAATGAACTAACCACTGCATGTCGAGTTTGGTAGTCTCAAATCATTAAAAGCATGCACATCTCTTATCTCTTATTGGTTGATATGTCAAGAAACAAGAAACAAGGTAGAAGTTAATGCACCGCGCCTAAGTGTTTTGGGATTATTTGGTTTTCGTAAGATGACTTACACACCTAGATGGAGGGAGTATAAAACATCAGTTTTTCGTGAATATGAAAGAGATATGGAGTAACATAGAAGAACCCTCAGAATAGCTAATTATTTATAGAAACACTATATCCTACTTCTCCCTTCATTATTTAGTTCATTCTCATCCACCAACCAACGCAACGCTTACTAAGGGAGCAACATGCGTTGGTAGAGGAAGAGAGCGGTATCAAACAAAGTGGACATGTACACTTTTGGGGGCAAACAAGGGAACGGAAGGCGTCGGGAAAGAAACTAACACATTGATTTTGCAGCAACAAGATCGATAGAGTCGCAAGCTTTGCAATGCCATGCTTTGCAGTGATTTATGATTATGTGCATGTGATCCAAAAGCGGAATGAAAATTTCAGGCTGCTAACCTATTAACTTTTCCACATTTATTAGTTACTCTTCAGCTCAAAATGTAAGACATGTATGCATTTGAGAAAATTACCAACCACCGCAAAAAAAGACCAATAATTACTTCCTAAAATCTAAAAAGTGGTCGTGCGCTAACTGGAGAGAACGAGCGGCCGGGCTTTCTTGCCATTCATGAGTTGTTTTTTGTCTGCTAGTGCATGTCGTTGTCAGTATTTAATGTGTTCACACTGGTTAATCCAATTTGAAAGAAACAGTTTCACGTATAATTATTTTGGTTTTTTGAACTTTTAAAAAGTCATATCTTTCAAACCGCGCGTCGGAATTCAGATCCATCTTCACTGTTGAATTCTTTGCGACCGGATCTTTGAAACTAGATCCGTCATGAGTATGTTTCGACGAAATTTTTTTGATGCCGACTTTGGCGATATATTATGCAACTTCAGTACTGCTTTGTGCAACTTTAGTATTGCATGGTGCATTTTTTTCAAGCCCGATTTTTTGGAGCTGCATCCACAATAGTTGTAGTTGCACACATAGTAGTCCTAGTTGGCACATGCATGGCCACAGAGTTGCACAATCTGGTCCGCATAGTCGCATATGAATTGTCATAGCTTGTAATGTAGTCTAATTGCATACACATTGATGTTTAATTGGCTTGTAACATAGTCTAGTTGCACACATATTGATGTTTAGTTGGCAGAAAGACTAGTTGCACACACATATGCTTAGTTGGCTTGTAATATAGTCTAGTTGCACACACATTGATGTTTAGTTGGCAGGACACTAGTTGCACACGCATTGATATTTAGTTGGCAGGACTAGTTACACACACATATACTCAGTTGGCGCGGCAATGTAATCTAGTTGCACAATGCAGTACTTTAGTTGCACCATATAGTACCAAAGTTGGCATAAAAAAAATCGTCGAAACATACCCATGCGGGATCTAGTTTCGAAGATCTCGTCGTGATGAATCCAAAGGTGAAAACGGATCTGAATTCCAATGTGTGATTTAAAAGATATAACTTTTTAAAGATTTAAGAAGCGAAAGTAAATGTGTTTCACAGACTAGTCTGTACGCATTTAATGCTAACAAAAACATCCACTAACTAACAAAAAGACACACATTAAGTAATTACTATTTATAGATTATTAAGAGACCAAAACTTGAAATTTTAGGCCGGCCGCTCGCAAAGTGTAGCGAGCAGCCGGCCGCTTGCTAGACCGGTCCTAATTACTTTGACCATTTCTTGATTTGCTCACGACCAAGCCTTAAGTTTCTTCCACCCACACTTTTTCCTAGTACCTCATGCCAACCAGGAGGCCCACCTCCTGACCCCGTCGAGCCATCCTCCTCTACGATCTGGCGCCCTTCACATTAGGCTGGTCACAATGGGGAGGAACTTAGGAGTAACAGTACACACTTTAATACAACTTTGCTTATGTGGCACATATGTAATGAAGAGAGAGGTGATTGTGGTAACTAGCTAAATTACCGGAACATCACACACTTCAAGAAACAATGAGTATATAACCTAATAAATACATCGTTGCATGACACTACATAGATGTTCCTACCCACTATGAAGGTAGTAACATAGTCTAGGAAAGTGTGTAAGTTACTAGCTTATGTTCTTGCCCATTGTGACCAGCCTTATCTTCCTCGTGGTAGCTAGACTTGCATATTGTGTTGGCTAGCTAGCTCTATGGACACATTGAGTCACTCCCACTAGTAGAAAAGGAGGCAATGGTCTAGGCCGGGTCAGCCCATTAGTCCCGGTTCAATCCAGAACCGGGACCAATGGGGGCATTGGACCCGGTTCGTGAGCCCCGAGGGCCGGCCGGGCCACGTGGGCCATTGGTCCCGGTTCGTCTGGACCTTTTGGTCCCGGTTGGTGGGACGAACCGGGACCAATGTGCCTTGCTCCTGGCCCACCACCATTGGTCCCGGTTGGGGGAATGAACCGGGATCAAAGGCTTCCCTTTAGTCCTGGTTCAAGCCACGAACCAGGACCAATTAATTGCCTATATATATACCCCGCGAGCAGAGCACTCTCACTGCACTGGTTTTCGTGGCCGGCGAGGAGAGAGCTTTGTGGTGCTCTAGCTCACCTCCTATGCACACGAGGTGTTCGATGGAATGCCCGAGCCACACTACTTAAGCTTTCTCCCCTCCAAGCTCCATTTTTCTCAATATTTGTCTAGGTTTAGCGGTCCGTCACGTCCCGTCCCCGTCTTCACCGCCGTCGATCGCCCGCGCCGATCTCGTCGCCGGCACCACCGTGGTGAGCCTCTTGTTCTTATCTTCTTTCTGAAAGGAAAAAAAACTCTTACTTGTATGTTTATATAGATACTTGTATAATTTTCTTACTTTTATTATTGCATCTTATATAGTGCGATGGTTTTGGTATCCGCCCCCGTCGGCCCTCGTCCTGTCTATGATTCAGATGTGGTATATATTATCTTTTCATAACTATTGGTTCATTTATTGTTTATGACAATTATGCCGACCAACGTGACATAGATTTTATTTATCTAGGAGGTTGTTGAACCGGAAATTCCAACCGACCCTATTGTCGGGAGGTTAAATTTAGTTGAAGAAGAAAACAATTTATTGAAGGAAAAAATAAGAAAAATTGAGCAGAAGATGATATTGGAGTTGCATGTTGCGGATGTCGTCGATGATCACAAGATCAAGATGGATGCAATGCGCTTGAAGATTAGAAAGATTAGAAAATATGCTATTCATACCGAGGCTTGGTATCATTATGCCTTTGGATCAGTTGCTACATTGGTTGCGATTATGATCGCATTTGTTTTCGCATTGAAATGTTTTACATAGTTTCAGTGTATGGTTTAATTAATTTAGATGCTCTGCAGAGCTTTATGTTGTTAGATGAGAACTATGTATGTACTTTGGTTTTGATGTGATGATGAACTTCTATTAATTTGGTCACTTAATTATCTATTCATGATGTTCTGTAATGATTTTTGACACACTTAATTATATATAATGCACGCAGATGAACCGGCAATGGATGTACGGTTCAAGACACACCTCCGAGTACATTAAGGGCGTGCATGATTTTCTCGAAGTGGCTGAGGCAAACAAGCAGAATGGTTTTATGTGTTGTCCATGCCCTATATGTGGGAATACGAAGTCTTACTCTGACCGGAAAATCCTCCACACCCACCTGCTTTACAAGGGTTTCATGCCACACTATAATGTTTGGACGAGGCACAGAGAAATAGAGGTTATGATGGAAGACGGCGACGAAGAAGAGTATGATGACAACTATGTGCCCCCTGAATACGGTGATGCTACTGAAGATCAAGAGGAACCAGATGATGTGCACGATGATGCTGCAACGCGAAACTGCTGAAGATCAAGAGGAACCAGACGATGTGCCCGATGATGATGATCTCCGCCGGGTCATTGTCGATGCAAGGACGCAATGCGAAAGTCAAAAGGAGAAGCTGAAGTTCGATCGCATGTTAGAGGACCACAAAAAAGGGTTGTACTCCAATTGCGAAGATGGCAACACAAAGCTCGGTACCGTACTGGAATTGCTGCAGCGGAAGGCAGAGAATGTTGTGCCTGACAAAGGATTTGAGAAGCTACTGAAAATATTGAAGAAGAAGCTTCCAAAGGATAACGAATTGCCCGACAGTATATACGTAGCAAAGAAGGTCGTATGCCCTCTAGGATTGGAGGTGCAGAAGATACATGCATGCCCTAATGACTGCATCCTCTTCCGCGGTGCGTACAAGGATCTGAACGCATGCCCGGTATGCGGTGCATTACGGTATAAGATCAGACGAGATGACCCTGGTGATGTTGACGGCGAGCCCCCCAAGAAGAGGGTTCCTGCGAAGGTGATGTGGTATGCTCCTATAATACCACGGTTGAAATGTCTGTTCAGAAACAGAAAGCATGCCAAGTTGATGCGATGGCACAGTGAGGACCATAAGAAAGACGGGAAGTTGAGAGCACCCGCTGACGGGTCGCAGTGGAGAAAAATCGAGAGAAAGTACTGGGATGAGTTTGCAAGTGAGCCAAGGAACGTATGGTTTGCTTTAAGTGCAGATGGCATTAATCCTTTCGGGGAGCAGAGCAGCAATCACAGCACCTGGCCCATGACTCTATGTATGTATAACCTTCCTCCTTGGATGTGCATGAAGCGGAAGTTCATTATGATCCCAGTTCTCATCCAAGGCCCTAAGCAACCCGGCAACGACATTGATGTGTACCTAAGGCCATTAGTTGAAGAACTTTTACAGCTGTGGAATGGAAACGGTGTACGTACGTGGGATGAGCACAAACAGGAGGAATTTAACCTAAAGGCGTTGTTGTTCGTGACCATCAACAATTGGCCCGCTCTCAGTAACCTTTCAGGACAGAAAAACAAGGGATACCACGCATGCACGCACTGTTTACTTGACACTGATAGTATATACCTGGCTAGCTGCAGGAAGAATGTGTACCTGGGCCATCGTCGATTTCTTCCGACCAACCATCAATGTCGAAAGAAAGGCAAGCATTTCAAAGGCGAGGCAGATCACCGGAAGAAGCCCGCCATGCGTACCGGTGATCACATACTTGCTATGGTCAATGATTTACACGTAATCTTTGGAAAGGGTCCCGGCGCACTAGCTGTTCTGAGTGACGCTGGGGGACACGCACCCATGTGGAAGAAGAAATCTATATTTTGGGACCTACCCTACTGGAAAGACCTAGAGGTCCGCTCTTCGATCGACGTGATGCACGTGACGAAGAACCTTTGCGTGAATCTGCTAGGCTTCTTGGGCGCGCATGGGAAGACAAAAGATACAGCTGAGGCACGGGAGGACCTACAACATTTGCACGAAAAAGACGGCATGCCTCCAAAGCAGTATGAAGGTCCTGCCAGCTATGCTCTTACCAAAGAAGAGAAGGAAATCTTCTTTGAATGCCTGCTTAGTATGAAGGTCCCGACTGGCTTCTCGTCTAATATAAAAGGAATAATAAATATGGCAAAGAAAAAGTTTCAGAACCTAAAGTCTCATGACTGCCACGTGATTATGACGCAACTTCTTCCGGTTGCATTGAGGGGGCTTAGCCATTGTGAAGCTATGTGCATTCCTCAATGCAATCTCTCAGAAGGTGATCGATCCAGAAATCATACCAAGGCTAAGGAGTGATGTGGTGCAATGTCTTGTCAGTTTCGAGCTGGTGTTCCCACCATCCTTCTTCAATATCATGACGCACGTCCTAGTTCATCTAGTTGACGAGATTGTCATTCTGGGCCCCGTATTTCTACACAATATGTACCCCTTTGAGAGGTTCATGGGAGTCCTAAAGAAATATGTCTGTAACCGCGCTAGGCCAGAAGGAAGCATCTCCATGGGCCATCAAACAGAGGATGTCATCGGGTTTTGTGTTGACTTCATTCCTGGCCTTAAGAAGACAGGTCTCCCTAAATCGCGGTATGAGGGAAGACTGACTGGAAAAGGCACGCTTGGAAGGGACTCAATAATATGCAGGGACGGATATTCTCGGTCTCAAGCACACTACACAGTTCTACAGAACTCTACCTTGTTGACCCCGTATGTCGATGAACACAAGAACAGTCTGCGCTCCAAACACCCGGAGCAGTGCGATGACTGGATTACATGTGAACACATCTGGACTTTCAGCAGTTGGTTGGAAGCACGTATCAGAGGTGACAACACTGTTTGTGATGAGCTGTACTTGTTGTCCAGGGGACCATCTTTGACTGTATTGATTTGGAAAGGATACGAGATAAATGGGAATACATTTTACACGATTGACCAAGATCAAAAGAGCACCAACCAAAACAGTGGTGTCCGCTTTGATGCAACAACCGAGAGGGGAAAGGACACATATTATGGTTACATAGTGGACATATGGGAACTTAACTACGGAGTAGATTTTAAGGTCCCTTTGTTTGAGTGCAAATGGGTCAATCTGTCAGGAGGCGGGGTACAGGTAGACCCATAGTACAGAATGACAACAGCGGATCTAAAAAATTTTGGGTACACTGACGAACCGTTCGTCCTAGCCAATGATGTGGCACAGGTTATCTATGTGAAGGACATGTCTACCAGACCGAGAAAAGAGAAAAGATAAGGAAGCGAATACATCATACGATGAGCCAAAGCGCCACATAGTTCTTTCAGGAAAAAGGGACATCGTGGGAGTGGAGGACAAGACAGACATGTCTGAAGATTATGAAAAGTTTCATGAAATTCCTCCCTTCAAAGTCAAGGCTGACCCCAGCATCCTGATAAACGATAAAAATTATCCATGGTTACAGCGCAATAAGCAAATGACACAAGCGAAGAAAAAGTGAAGACTTTCTCCCGCAACTATTATGATGATACCATGCCAACTTTGTAACTGACGAGTATGGTACCATTGTCCGTTTTGTACATGCACATGCTATGTGGGTCAATTTATGATACCATGCCAACTTTCAACTTTTTCAGAGTTCATTTGAAATGCTTTAATGTCTTATGGTTCGGCCCTCGTAATAATTAAAAATAGCAACAATAAGTATTTTGTTGTAAGTAGAAACAAAATAAAATAAATAAAGTAAGAAAGAAAACAAAAAATCAAAAAAAGTGTTTTCAAATTTGAAAACTAATGGCACTAACAGAAAGTTTATAATTTTCCTAAAACTAAAAGCAAAAACAATTAAAAAAATAAAGCAAAAAACAAAAAAAAAATAATGCAGAAAACAAAAGAAAAAAACAACAAT
>NC_041393.1:592464282-592465548 GCF_002162155.2 Triticum dicoccoides
GACCCCGTCGCCGTCGCCGCGCGCGCCACCCGTTCCCCGACCCCGTCGCCGTCGCCGCGCGCGCCGCCCCTTCCCCAACCCCGTCGCCGTCGCCCCGACCACACGCCGCCGCCTTCGGTCCGGCCGTCGGCGCCCTTTCCTCTTATTTTTTTGTGCATTTTATGTATATGTTCTCTGTGTATATATGTATATGTTCTCTGTGTATATATGTCCATATATGCAAAAGTTAGATTTTAGAAAAACTTTATATATGCAAAAGTTTATATCTGCAAAAATTTATGCATATATGTATGTATAGATGTATGTATGTGGATACATGAGGGGGGTCGATATACCCCCTCTCCGATAGCATTTTTGTGCATTTTAGGTTAGTGTATATATATGCTGATGTATATATGCAAAAGATAGATTTTTAGAAAAAATACTATTTTTTCTGTTGATGATATGATGATGTTTTTTTTCATATATGCATTTTTTTCATATATGTATTATTTTTTTAAGTTGTTAGTAGATATCAATTTTAGGTTAGTGCGTTTTATCACTGATTTTAGGTTAGGTGATCAATTTAGTGCATTTTATGTTTGTTGCATTTTAGGATAGTGCATTTTATGTTAGTGGAGAGGAAAAAGTAAAATAAGGAAAAGGAAAATAAGTAGAGAAAGAAGGAGAAGAAGAAGGAGAAGACGAGGAGAGGAAGAAGAGAAAGAAGAAGAAAAAAAGAGGAGAAGAAGAAGGAATAAAGGAGCTTCTTCTCCTTTTTTTTCTCCTCTTTTTTTTCTTCTTCTTCTTAATTAATTTTTATTGGGAACGAGGGTGTCGAGGATCGCCGAGGGGTCGAGGGTCAGGAACTAGGGTAGAGGGTCGAGGGTCGTTAAGGGGTCAAGGGTCGAGGGTTTCAGGGTCGAGGGTTCGAGGTTTCTAGGGTCGAGGGATCGAGAGGGTCGAAGGAAGAAAAGAGGAAGAAGGAAGAAAGAACAAGAAAAAGAAAGAGGAAAAAGGAAAATAAGAAGATGAAGAAGAGGAGAGGAAGAAGAGGAGAAATAAATAAGAAGAGGAAAAAAGAAGAAAAAGAAGAGGAGAAGAAGAAAGGAATAGAGGAGAAGAAGAAAAAACCTTTCTTCTTCTCCTCTTTTTTTTCTTCCTTCTTCCTTCTTCCTCTTTTCTTCCTTTTCCTCAATTATTTTCCTTTCTCGTCGTTGTCGCGTCATTGTCGATATAACCCCCTCGAGATAACTTCGACATGAGGGGCGGTTGATATAAATACCT
>NC_041393.1:592465728-592471630 GCF_002162155.2 Triticum dicoccoides
ACCAAAACTCTCGAGGACACCCAAACCCTAGAGAAAAAACGATGTTGGTCTCCTACCCCCTCCCGCCGCGCCCCTACCCGACAAATTAACTCTCTCGAAGCGTTGTTGTGTCGATGTGACTCCAAACCGTAGAGAAGCAGCGTCGAGGCCACTAACATGATTCCTTATTGTGATTAGCTGGCTAGTTCTACGTTTGCCATCTGTACCATATATAAACATGTTGTAAATATTTGCAGAAACTATGGAGCACTGCCGAGACGAAGAAACAGAAGCGATATTGAGGGACATGATCGCAAATGGAAGGGATGAAGTTGCGTCATTTCTCCTCGACTCCGTTGGTCAGCTGGAAGAACGGGGTGAAGAAGAGGACTATGTTCATGATGGCTTCGGCCCATTAATGCCGGTACAAGAACAGGACTATGTTCATGATGGCTCCGATGACACAATGGAGGAACAAGAAGGAGACCGTGTTGACTGCTCCGGTGACCGAACCGAGCCCGGCCAGGTATATATATATATTAGTTAAGCCCGTGCTGACTAGTTAATTGATGCTTCCGTTGTTTTGGTATATGTACACATATTAATTACTCTCGTCTTTGTTCCTTATAATTTCTAGCCCTCCGGATCGAGCACAACTTCGGTAAGGAGATGAGGCCCGAAGAAAAAGTTGAGCTCGGATGAAAAGTTTGAGATCATAGAAATCGCGCCCGATGGCGAACCGATTGAACCCATCCGGACAAGGAAGGCATTTTCTTCTCAGTGTGGGGTTCTTGTTAGGGACAAGATCCCGATCAGCATCCAGCAATGGTATAAGCCTAAGGAGGAAGACCCTGAGGTGTCTTATGTCAATGATATGCAGAAAGAAGATCTTTGGACTCAGCTGAAGGCAAATTTCACCCTACCACCAGAGGAGTATCCGGAGAAGCCAGTTAAAGAGGAATTAATCAAGTCTTGTGCTCTTAAGAAGATGGCAACCCTAATGAGGAGGTGGAGGAAAGAGCTGAACCAGTTTGTCAAAAATAAAAAGACACCAGAATTCATCGGCAAATATGAGAAGATCAAAGATCACTGGCCCGCATTTGTGGCCCACAAGACATCGGAAAAGAGTAAGAAGATGTCAGAGACAAACAAGAAAAATGCTGCGAAGAAGACGCTTCACCATCGCACGGGGTCAGGTGGCTACCTGCAAGCCCGGCCTAAGTGGTCCAAGGCTGAGAATGATCTGCTTGAAAAAGGGATCGAACCAGAGACAATGAGATGGCCAGACCGTTGCCGGACTTGGTTCTTCGGGTCTGGTGGAACCTTGGACCCTGTAACAGGGTTTTGCCAATGGACGGACGAGCAACTGGAAATACCAGTCAAGAACCTTCGACACTATATCAATGCAGCGCAGCGAGGGACGTTCCTTCCAAACAGGGAGAATGACGAGCTCACAATGGCCCTTGGGAATCCTGAGCACCCTGGATGGACACGAGGCACGCCAGGCTCCATTCCGTGGAAGGTTGGTTTTCCGGACGCAGGGGGTTACAAAACCCACGAGAGGAGGAAGAAACTGGAGCAGGACCAACTGCAGGCGCTGCACGAAAGGGTAATGGGGCTAGAGGATCGAGAAGAGGAACGAGAAGCAGCAGATCGCAGAAAACGACCTGCCGAAGCTTCCCCCGAAGCTACCCCGCCATCTCAGCGGAGAAGCAGCGTGCTTCCACTGAGCTGCTTCAGCCGGAGCATGTCTTGACGGCTCCTTCCAGCTATCCCATGGATGGTATCATGGAGTCTCAAAATTGCCACATGATGGCGCGATGGATGACTTTGAAGGTCAAGGCGGCTGTTGGCCAAGTTTATCCTAGTGGACCCGGCATAACTTATCACTGCCAGCCGATTCCAAAAGGATGTGCTAAGGTGATGGTGGATGAAATAACGGAGGGATTTGAGGACCTCGTGCTTGACCACCCTACCAGTGAAGGGGAGACTAGGCTGGGTTGTGCTCTGAAGACTCCATGCCTATGGAAGAAGGAGCTCATCAACCTTCTGAACTGGACGCCTCCGCCTCCTCCTCCTGCTCCGGCGAGTCAGGGCACTCCGCCTCCTCCACCGCCTCCTCCTCCGGCGAGTGACGATCAGGGCACGCGTGGCGGCACTCCGCCTCCTTCTCCAGCGCATGGCGGCACTCCGCCTCCTTCTCCGCCTGCGCCGGCGCTCCCGAGCAGCCAGCAGCATCCTCCTTCTCCGCCTCGCCAGCAAGGGCGGAAGAGACCCGCCGCCGCCCCGGCTGCTCCGGCGCGTCGTACTCCTTCTCCTCCGCCTCATAAGCAAGCACAAAAGAAGACAGATGCCGCAGCCGCTCTGTCTGCTCCGGCATCTAGCAGCACAACCAGAGGCGGGAGGCAATACAAATACGATCCATCATCTCTCAAGCCTCTAGAGAAGTTACCGTACAAGAGGTCCGAGGAGGAAAACGATACGATTGTGTGGATCCACGTGAAGGAGTTCTTTAAAGGGGTGAAAGCAAAGAGACATCCACCTCCGGAGGAGAAGGTAGATCCGGTGAAAGCAAAGCGCACTATCGATGCCCTGAGGAAACCACCAAAGTCTCCGCCGAGAACCAACTATGAGCGCATTACTGAGCAGACATATCTCCAAGCCCAGCGGTCGGGAACTACTGTCAGTGCTAAAAGGTCAAAAGAACGAGCAAAGGGGAAAAAAATTGCCCAGCTCGGCGAACAAGCACAGCAATCGTGCCCCCCGCTCAATGTGTCTAATGCTCCGGGGACGGTGGCCGGTTATGGCAATCTTGACGATTATCTGCCTGACGATGCACTTCCTGATTTCTTGGAGGTGGACGAACACAGATACGAGTACGGGAAGCCTCTCATCAAAGATGAAAAATCTCTGACAACAATGATGCGAAGATTCCATAATTGGTACATGGAAACCTGCAGAGAGTCTAAGGGTAAGAATACTTCGTATCTGCATATTAAAGAGGAGCACGATCTCGTTGCAAATGATCTGTTGACTGTTCCATTTGAGGAGTTCTTCGAGTTCTTCAATCAAAAGGCCCTCGATAAATTAATGGTCTTTTGCTACTGCCTGTAAGTACTATTTCTGTCATTAAGTCTCTATATATAGCTCGGCTCTTTCATTGCATGTATTTATAATTAATTATTCTTAATATATTATGCAGATTGAAGATCGTCGTGTGCAAAAAACAAAAAATTTATGATATTGGGTTCATTAACACAAATATCATAGATGTATTTCTGGTTGAAAAGAACGTCATAGAGGCCGAGGACAACTTGCTATAATCTTTGATCAAAAATCAAAACAAAGATACCATACTCTTTCCTTACAACGGCCCGTGAGTGTTACTGTCGTGTGCATATTCGGTTTCCCTTATTACTCAAGCGAGCTTATAGTAATGTAATTGATGGGTTATGCATGCGTGCGCAAGTACCACTATATTCTTCTGGAGATTAAGCTTGAGCGTGGACTAGTAACCGTCTTAGACTCGAGACGGAAAGATCCCAAAACCTATGCGGACATCACTGAAATGCTCAGCAAGTAAGTTCAACCGATCATTATCGCACCATATCGGCAACTTTTTGTTCATTTCCTGATATCTCAAGTAATAATTATTATTTTCTTTGTCTTGCAGGGTTTGGACACAGTTCACCGCAGAAGCTTCGGGACTGCCGAAGGAGCTGCGATATAAATATCCGAAAGTAAGTACTACTGGCTAGCTAGTTGCGCGCATCTCCCGTTGATTCTATAGCTATACTTTCATCAATGCCATTTATAATGCTTCATTATCAGTTTGATTGACCTCTATTTCTCGTAAAGTGCTTGTGGCAGGAGGAAGGAAATGATTTCTGTGGATACTACGTGTGCGAGTTCATCCACACCGCGACTTTGAAAAACAAGCGGGGCTACTCTAGAACACAATATGAAGTGCGTAAGCAATAATATTCACAATTTCATTTTATTACACCATCATTTCTGTTGAGTTTCATTCATATATATGTATTAATTAACCCCCTTCTTCAAATTAGACGTGGCAGATGCGGGATGAACTCCTAGAACCAGATCGCATGAAAGCAATTCAAAAGGAATTGGCGGGATTCTTTCTTGACCACGTCATCAGTAAAACCGGAGAATACCATGTGGAAATTGATTTCAAATGCTAGGGGTTTGTAATTAAGAGATCTTATACATATTGTACATGTATGTAGCCAGTAGCATCTGATACATGATACGAAAACTTGTTGTTCGACCAATCTCTCAGAGAAGGAGAGGTCGATCGATCACTTCTCTCGGTATGCATGACGAACTTCTGTACTGAATGGTTCTCTCGATCACTTATGTATATATAGTACGTAGCATCGACCAAGCACAGACATAAGAGATGACACTTCTCTCTATTAATTAGCTAGCTAACACAATATATGAAACACCTAAATTAACCCCCCAAAACCCCCAACCTCCCCTCCTTTCAAAAAAAAAACAAAAACCCCAGCCACTGGAATGCTGACGCGTGGATGTCTTTTGGTCCCGATTGGAGCCACCAACCGGGACCAAAGGCCCCCTCACTGGGCTCGGCGCACAGGGCCACGTGGAGGCACATTGGTCCCGGTTCGTGTTTGAACCGAGACTAATGGGTGGAGGTATTAGTAACGACTCATTAGTTCCGGTTCATGAACCGGGACTAAAGGCCCTTATGAACCGGGACTATTAGATGTTTTTCTACTAATGTCCCGATCCATGGCCATATTGATACCGACATGGAGGAATGTGCGCAAGACTGCAGAAAGAAGGTGCCCCCATTCATCTTAATCGCTTGTGCTCAAGAACAAACCTCCTCCGTCGCCACAAACGAGCGGTGTCTTTAGATTATTCTCCACAAAATCACTCCCTCTTCTAGACTATCGCCGCTTGACTGCTTCAGAGTCGGCACAAAAAATCCATATATCCTACGGACAACACAAGGACCTTACCAGAATTGACTGGATATGTCGGTACATGTATTTGTGTGTGCGCGCGCGCGTGTGCATTTCTTTCAGAAAATCAACCGTTAGCAAGTCTTTTGCGTTTGTATATCACATCGAAGTAATGGAGTCACACAAGAGGACAAATGTGTAAAAGTGTTCCCCTAATTGGAGACCCACTTAAGAAAAGAGAAGATACTCCCTCCGTTTCTAAATATAAGTTTGTTTAGAGATTCTATTACGGACTACATACGTAGCAAAATGAGTGAATCTACACTCTAAAATATGTTTAGGTACATCAATATGTAATTCTTATTGAAATCTCTAAAAAAGACTTATATTTAGGAATGGAGAATATACATACATTTGTTTCAGTGGTACTCCCTCTGTCCGGAAACTCTTTGAATAAGGCATGCACGCATCTCAAAATAAAACTTTGATCATAAATTAGACCAATCAAATATGAATTATATGTGATAAAAGTTATATTGTTGAATTCGTATCAAAAAGAAGTTTTTAGTGGTTCTCCCTCCGTTCAAAAATACTTGTCGCTCAGATGGGCGTATCTAGCACCGAGATATGTCTAGATACATCCATTTGAGCGATAAGTGTTTCCGGACGGAGGTAGTATAATTTTGAAGTCACAGTAATATGGGAAACACTCTCCTTCAACTGGCAGATCGCGTACGTACCATCCGTCGTCTCCATATCCGTCAGATGGACTCTTGATCAGATGGTTAAGAGCAATCCCCTGTGTGTCCATGCTTTCTGCAACTGGTTCTCTGTTTCAGAATATGTGTCTGCAACTATCCTTTTGTTACAAACAGAACATGGGCTAGATCCCGCAGCACACAGACCGGGGAGACGGCTGCCGGGATTAGGGATGGCGTCGGCAAGCAAGTGCTCCGCTGCCCGTGTCCCTG
>NC_041393.1:592471965-592541653 GCF_002162155.2 Triticum dicoccoides
AGATTAATTGGTGTTGGCCTCTAGATCGAGCAGCACCATCCTACCTCTCCGCACATATTCAATTAATGTTGGCTTGTAGATCTAGCAGCACTGTCACATCGTCGCCTGCCTCCATGAGGCACGCCATCATTGGAGCCTCGTCCGCCATCACCCATCATTCCACGTCATCGCCGCCCAGAGTAGCACCGGCGTCCATGGATGTCGCCTCCTCGAGCTTCAGCCGCAGCCGCTGGTGCCATCACAACAGCAGTTCTGCAACATTATCTTTGTTACATAAATTTTTTGCAACTCAATCTCTGTTGCAAAAAAACATGTAAGTGTTTCTGCAACATGATCTTTGCTGCAAAAATTCTGCAATACAACCTCTGTTGCAAATGTTTATGGAATAGGATCTCTGTTGCAAAGATTCTGCAACAAGACCTCTGTTGCTGAAGTAGAGGACAATGCTCGGCCACTTGATTGACATAGATTTAACGGCTCGCAAGGTGGCAGGTCTTTTTATAAGATTCGCCACACGACGCTTAGCACGCCCCACCAATAATAGTATATTATCAATCTAATTTATGGTCATAGTTGGACTTTGAAAAACGTGAGCACCTTATTCATTGGAATGGAGGGAGTAATAAAAAGTGTTCCCCCCTAATTAGGGATCCACTTAAGCAAAACAGAAGATATCACTATTTTAGATGTAGTCTGCCAGTGGAACACTGGGCTATCCTAATCAAACTAGCTCGCATGAAACGAGTTTTTGACTTGCCTTTCGTCAGATTTTGACCACCTATAATATTTTACATATTCCAGAGTGAAACTCTACAAATAATATGTCAAGTTATTTATAACCAAATAAAAATCATATGCTAGGTTTGTCTCACAATGTCTAAAATGTCACTTTGTTCAAGAATAGGAAAGAAAAGGAGTAATAACATATAAAAACCCTCGGGAGTAGCTCATTATTTATGAATCGCCATATCCTACTTCCCCTTCATCATTTAGTTCACTGTCACCCACCACAACGTCTATTAAAGGAGCAACGTGCAATGGTAGAGGAAGAGAGAATATAATGTACCAAACAAAGGCGGCATATACACTCTTTGCAGAAAACAATGAGAATGGAAGGCGTTGGGAAAGAAGTTAGCACAATAATTATCATTGGATTTTGATTGACTACCTCATGCAGAGATGCAAGCTTCGGTGTGCATCGTTTTTGAGTTCTTGGAAGTCCTACCACCGCAACTATACATGGCATTGTGATTGATTTTCCCTACCTGTATGAGGTGGATCGATAGGACAACAAAGGCCTCATGCGAAACTTGGAACGTCCTACAAGAGCCGACCAAGGAACAAATCAAGCATATAGTTTGTATGTGTAGTTAGTGGGTTCTTTATTTGCAACTCAACACACATAAGTAAAGTGTGGAGTCTAGCCAATTGGTATTTTTATTTCACATTTATATTACTGAGATGAATTATTCAAGACCCGGTCCATCAAGCAAGTCGCCTAGCCTTTGTAAAAATGCCATATTACGGTACGGGCTTTTCATGCATGTGTATGTGTTATGATAGGCTCGTAAATTTGAAGTTCGTACTTCAAGCTTCTTGATATGTAATCTGTACAATCTCACAATTATCTGAATGTGATTAATAGTGTGATTCAAATATTGGGGTGCCACCCAATTAGCCTTTCCACATGTTGTTGATTTGTGTGTTGAATTAGTCAAACCTCAATACATCTATAAGTACAAAATTAGATGGGGCAGACTTTCTGGCGGTTGGTAACGAGCACTAGTTTCATTGCTTATAATATAAGGGCACATCAAGGATCCAAACTATGTACTATTAGGTGGGCACATAGAGTTAGGGTGTAAAAGAAAAAACTGATCTGCATGTGCCCATAAAGTTCAAGCATCTTGAACTATAAGGAGAAAAGCTCAAGTATCTTCAGTGCAAAGTGCAATTTATGAAAGCATATCAACTTGGACCATTTAACATATAAGGTACACCACATTGATGCAAAATAAATTTTAGGTCAACTTTCATGATTCTTTGTTGGCAGATGTAAAAATATCAGACATGGATTCTTAGTTTCTTAGAGCAATTCTTGATTCCCTAAATGTCAACTTGCCCAAAACCACAAATATAGGTTATAAATCATACTCTACCAAATTCTCTACAGCACGCCCTATTCATATATATCTTTTAGAGTTGAGCCTAAGATCAACCTACAACAATATTTGGGAAAAACTATTCCTTGGCCCTAAAAGTTTTCACCATGGGGGAGGGGGACCCTCCCAAGCAACCGCCGTTGTTAGCCAACACGTGTCGCCTTTGTGACCTCGCTTCCAACACCATGGACTCCGCGAGCCACCTCGCGCCCCCTCCTCATGATGGCACATCACCACTTGTGTGCCTCTCAATTTGGTAGCGTCGTCGCACTGTCGACAAGAAATTATGGTGTTTCGCTCCGCACAACGTTAGCCATGACGATGTCGCCGTGCAGCACCGCCTCTAGGCCATTGTGCGTCCTTCCACCTAACTCATGCCTCCCCATGTCTACATCCTGCTTCACAGGCGCACGCATGCTCTCGACACAGCCACTAAGGCACTGCAGATGGGGCGATGGAGTGAACGATTAAGATAGTGGTGGAGCAATCGGCCTAGTCCTACCACTGTCGCACCCGTCCCCCTCCAAGCCTCTTGCGGCACATGTCTTTCTATGTCTCTTAGGTGTTTGGCACATCGCCAACAAGGCGAGGACATTTTTATCTTTTTATTTTCAATTCCTTTTTTTTCAATTGTAGTTATAGCTTCACTAATTGATTGTTTATTCTCGTATAGTGCTAGTGATCAAAGAATGGTGTGTATCAATTGTTTATTTATTTTTTGAACAGAAGTTTCTTGTAGGGCCATGATGCCTCACTACAACACAAAGCACATCCAAGGAATCCAAGAAAAAGAAAATCTCAGCTAAGTACCTGACTTCAGCAGGAAGAACCCGATACTAGAAATTAAAATTACAATTGGGTCCAAAACAACTCCTATCCAGATCAAGCCTCGCCATCATCGGGAACGAATCACTTGGGACAACGAGGCCTTTGCAGGAACAAGTACTCACAGTGAACTCCAAACAGAGATGTAATTGCCCCTTGTTTGGCAAACAGGCCAGGAGGAACCAGGTGGATGTCCTTCGACCAGAAAAGGCAACAACACGGCAGTGAAGACCGGCAACTTGATGGCACCCTAGCTCCTCCAATACAATGGTTGGTGATCATCTTCAAACCCATATGCAAGATCATGATTTCCTCCCTTCACCATATCTCTGTCCACCTGTATGCTAGCCTCAAGCTCGAAGAGAAGAGTATGAGGCCTTCTCCGGACCAGGGCTCTACTGGAGCTTATTGGGGGGAATGCCAACGAAGATCCATCCGACAAGAGCAGGAACCACTTGAGCATTTTTCTCAAGCCCTCTCCCACGCTGGAAGTGGTGATGTTTACTACTGCTCTAAGAACCTTAGAGCATCTCCAACCGAGAACATCAAATCATCTCCATATATCCGGACAGCCAGCCTGAATGGTGTCCGAACATGAGAAAGAGAGAAACACTCTTCAACCGAAGCCAACAAATCTGGATGTTTGAAAACCCTCAAATCCGGCTCATATGTGAGGAGGAAATGGGTTGTCTGAAAACCAACCCATCCTACACCAGTTTTTCTTTATTTTCTCTCTATCTCTTCACCTCCTCCAATCATATGCCCAGACAATTCAAAAGATCACGATTGCGTGCATAAAATCCGGGTTTGAAATGGATCGAACATTTTGGTGGCCAGATAGGGACCAAATTAGCCGAGTCTGATTGAAGATGTTTCTGGTCTCTTTTTTCACTACTTTAGTTATCTAAACGTTATTATATTTCTTTACGAAGGTATCAAACAAGCTTTTCCTCGTGCATTTCCGTTGAAATGGTAAAAGCTAGCCACGAATCAACAATTTTTATTTTTTTTTGACTCTTTAGCCACGAATCAACCTTGCCGCGAGAAGTTCGTCACGGCACCAAGCACAGAAATACCGACGTGTGCACGGACCGGTCAGGGCAGTACTCCTGGTACCATTAGTGGGCGCTCTAACGTGTACCGCACCGCAAGCGCACACGTGTCACCCATCCAGAGGCGCACGCTTTCGTCTCGCCATGCCACGTGCATGCGAGCGCCTTCGTGTCCAGGAACTAATCCACGAGCGCCACCGCCCCGATTCGATTCGCCGACGCCCGGCCGATCGAGCCGAGTCATGGAGCAGCAGCGGGGATGAGAAGCACGAAACCAAAACCAACACGAAGAGGCGCGCGGTGAGAGCCGACGGTGTCCATGATGATGGGATGGGGGCGAGAGATCCAAGAAAAGCCGTCGACTGCAAGCACGCACGGGCTCTCCCGACGCGTCCACGGCATTGACCCCGCCCCCTTTCCCTTTCCCGCGCCGCCACGTGCCCCCGCACGGCACCGCCCTCGACTTCCTCTCCCCGCCACCGCACGCGGCCCGCCACCCTTTTAGGCGCACAAGCTGCTCGAGTTTCTGCCTCCTCCGCCATCTCCGATTTCTCCTCTTCGTTCCTTATTTACGAGCGCCGAGGCCTCCTGGGACCATTGGTTCTTCTTCTTCCCTCGTCGCCGCCTGCCATCACGGGCCGTGTTGCGCTTGCGCGTTGAAGAGGAATCCGGCAGGCCGTCGTCCTCCTCCATCAATGGGGCACCGCGGGGACACCAAGCCTGTCAGTGGCGGCGGGTTCAGGTATGTCGTGCACTCCTGCGTTTCTTTTTCTTTTTCTTTTTTTTTTTGGGTGAACCGTGGTGTGGAGGTGGTGGATCGCCGCCGTCGCTGTCTCTGCCCGCCGTAGCGGATCATCATGCATGCTGGAA
The DNA here is from genome assembly GCF_002162155.2 of Triticum dicoccoides. Lineage (NCBI taxonomy): Eukaryota > Viridiplantae > Streptophyta > Magnoliopsida > Poales > Poaceae > Triticum > Triticum dicoccoides. The sequence goes on from NC_041393.1 coordinate 592,476,875, forward strand.
ATGGCGAAGAAATCTTAGCATGTCTAGCAAATTTGCTTTGTTCATGTTATGTCATGTTATAACGTTCTAATGACGATGTATCTAAAGGATTTTTAGCTCGCATCATTATTCTGTGTGAGTAGCATTAATTTGTTTTTCATCGTGGCAGTGAGAACGGCAAGTTTAGCTATGGTTATGCGAGCAGTCTAGGGAAAAGATCTTCCATGGAGGACTTCCACGAGACGAGAATCGATGGCGTCGATGGAGAGACCGTCGGATTGTTCGGTGTTTTCGACGGTAAGAAGATGTGGTCTTGTTCAAGCTTATCATGTTTCTAGAAATAAGCATTTTAGGTTCAGAGTTACCACCAAAATGCCTTATGCAGTAGGGATGGCTAATTACTGATCTGTGACCGCAGGCCATGGTGGAGCTCGAGCCGCGGAGTTTGTCAAGCAGAACCTTTTCAGCAACTTAATCAAGCACCCAAAGTTCTTCACCGATACCAAGTCTGCCATTGGTACTGTTAAACATTTCACTGAATTAGACATCATTCTCTTGACCAGAAGTTCAGAACACATTGCAGAACATATTGTTGCTTAATTGGGCACTGATGTTTCAGTCACTGAAATATTCGTTCCTCTGCAGCTGAAACTTTCACCCATACGGATTCAGAGCTTCTGAAGGCCGATACCACCCACAACCGAGATGCAGGGTCGACGGCCTCCACGGCCATTCTCGTTGGCGATCGCCTGGTCGTGGCAAACGTTGGGGACTCTAGGGCGGTCATTTGTAGAGGCGGTGATGGTAAGCTCCAAGCGACATCATTTTGGGATCATCTTTCCCAGCTCCGCTCCGGTTCCAGTTGTGCATATCTCTGTTGTTGGCCTGAATCGTGACCCTCAGTCTTTTCAACTGTTCAGCTATAGCCGTGTCAAGGGACCATAAGCCTGATCAGACAGATGAGAGGCAGAGGATAGAGGATGCCGGAGGTTTCGTCATGTGGGCAGGTCAGTGTCTTAGACTACTGGTTGCCAGATCGGTCCTGGATCTTGGACTCATTGTTCAGTGGTAATGTAATCTGCAGGTACATGGCGTGTAGGCGGCGTGCTTGCTGTTTCTCGGGCATTTGGTGACAAACTGTTGAAGCAGTACGTGGTTGCCGATCCAGAGATCAAGGTTCGTGAGAAAGATACCACACTAGTGGCTTCTAGCCACTGAAACTACCTTCCAACCTTGTCACAAGACAGAAACATTGTTCCCTGACATGAGATTTGAAACACAACAGGAGGAGGTGGTCGACAGCTCCCTGGAGTTCCTCATCCTGGTGAGCGACGGGCTGTGGGACGTCGTGAGCAACGAGGTAAACACACCACTCATCCTTGTACCAGCTTACCTCGCAGCAACCGAGATGCAGAATTCTGAAGATTTTATCCGTCTGCAGGAAGCCGTGGCCATGGTGAAGCCGATCGTGGACTCGCAGGAGGCGGCCAAGAAGCTCCTCGTGGAGGCGACCCGGAGGGGAAGCGCCGACAACATCACCTGCGTCGTCGTCCGTTTCCTGGACCAGAAGCCCCCGGCGGCGGCCACCAACGGATCCCCAGCCCCTGTCGCACCGGGCAAGTGAACATTCCTCCTCGAAGCGCGTAGGTGTTCACAGGGCAATGTGTTGTGTAAGCAGCGTGTCTGATGATGTAGCCCTTCGCATACGTGTTCGTTTGCTTCACTCCAGTCTACCAATGCCTGTATTGATCATGTATGTTCTCAGCTGTTCTCATTTCAAATTTCAGATCTTGTAAATGTGCTTCTCCGATCTGTTTGCGCGGCGCATGCTAATTCAGCCGAGAAAACCGTCGATAGAAATGAAAATATGAGAAGGATGCTAACGCCAAAAAAATCATATAAACATGTTACCCGAAAAAATATGATATGAGAAGAAAAAATCACAGTGGGGATGAAAGAACTGCTCAGGTTTCTGTTAGAAGCCTGTAGGTTCACAGGGCACTTGACCAGACCACTTGCTCTGTCTTCTAACTCTGATTTCTCTCTAGTGCTATGATACTCTGATTTTGATGAGAGTTCAGGTTGAGGAATTGGATCACTTGAAATTGTTGATGGATGCTTTTGCCTTGGCCTCTGGCCTTAAGTCAACCATAGCAAGTCAAATGTCTGCTCCATCAACCCCGAATCTTGATGATGGCATGAGCATCCTTGCTCATGCTTGTAAAAAAGGTGCAATGACATTCAGGTATCTGGGGATTCCTCTCTGCCTTGCCAAGCTCAAGATAGTTCATGCATATAAACAGTTCAAAGAAGATTAAACGGGGACAGAATGTTTCATGCATATTATTCAAACAGTTCAAAGAAGATTAAACGGGAATGCTCATTTTCTTGGAACAGTTCAAAGAATTCATATTATCAAACAGTTCAAAGAAGAGTGCAATATGCTATGTTGTATTACCTTCACTGCCCACCTTTCTTATGAGTTGCATCAAACTTCAAAAGGAGCAAGTTTGGTAAATACAGGAACTACTGGAAGGCTGCAATCTGTTATGTTGTACTATCTTCACTGCCCACCTTTCTTTATAAGTTCCATCAAACTTCAAAAGGAGTAATCAAAGAGTTTGACAAATATAGAAGGCACTGTCTTTGGGTTGAGAAGGGCATGAGCAAATGCACTAAATCCCTTTGTGGCTGGGACCTTGTTTGTAGACCCAAAGATGAAGGAGGTTTGGGGATCTTGAATTTGGAAATCCTTAATAACTCCTTACTTCTGAAGAACATTCGCAAATTCATTAATAAACAGGATATCCCCTGCGTTAATTTAGTTTGGCAAGTGTACTATCAGAATGGTCCTCCCTCTGCTCAAAAACAACAATTGTTCCTTTTGATGGAGGTACTGCTTGAAATTATTAAACACCTACAAAGATATTGTCAATCAATCTTTGGGTCTGGGCGATACAAATTTCTTCTGGACTGATAGAGCTTTTGGTTTTGCAATCTTGCATTATGAATGACGAAATCACCAGGTTATGTAAAATGTGCTAATGTTACACCATCAGCTGTCAATAACAATTCCCTTATTAGCACAGTAAGAGAAACCAGGTCCTGTGTAGAGACTTTCTACACTTTTTTGGTCAGCTGGTCATGCCAATGGCACCTGCCAAAAAAATCGTGGTGTTGAGCCATTTTGTAGAAATGGAAAAATATTTGAATATAGGGACTTTCTTTCTAATTGTAACACTTTGTTCAACAAATGGGGTTGATCGTAGTATTTAGTACACACTGCTGCAGAACCTGAAAGTTGTCCTTTGGCATAGTTACATTGCAAATTGCTTTGCTCAATATATGGATGAGATGTATTTCCTTCCCAGGGTCATGGATGCATCTAAACAAAATAGCTATTCATAATTTGTTCCACTCTTTAACAAATATATGCTTAAACAAAAAAAATTCTTGGGAGTTCGGACTCCTACTGAAGATTCAGTCTTCTGTCCTAATTCTTCTAGTATATCTTTAACTTGCGCTTTTATGTTTGCACTCTGGCTTATTTCAGCAAGTGTTCATGTCATGCTTGACTAGGCAAGTGGGACTGGGAACTTACTATTTCTCCGCGTCTTCCAACAACAAAAGCTTGGACTTTAAAATACCGATGAAACAGCAGTACAGCACATCGGAGTTCATTCGAGAAACAAGATAACTGAGCACCATAAGTGGACGGATTATGCAGTTCTCCAAGACGAATGGCACCATCTGCACTCTTTTGCAATCAACAATCTAGTATCTGCTAGACATATCCTAATTGCCAAAGATCTGAAAGATTGCTCGGTCTAAAGAGGCCTATGAGCAGTAACAGCTGTTACGAGAAAAGAGAGTGAATTGGCATGGCAGTAATCGAAAGGACTACTGGGCAGTTAATGGCATCAGTTGGACAATTTTCTCCACCGCTGACTACCAAATGGTTATGGTCCTCATGCTGTCAGCCTAAACATAAAAGTGTTCTTCTAGATGCTTATGAATAACATACTAAATACTAGAGAATTCCTTCAAAGAAAGAACTTCTTCATTGAGGACTACATGTGTCATGTGTGCAGTGTCCTTAGACCAGAGACCATCTATAATTCTGCTACCATTTGTTCGAAATACATCTGTCTCCGATCAAGTCCTCCTCTCAGAGTTGGTCGGTTTCACAATGTCATTGTTCATTTCAGAATGGACCCTTCTTCCACAAGGAAAGAGATGGCATCAACTTGAAGCCTTGGTGGCTTTCATTAGGTTTTTGGGTCCTTCTCTCCTAGGCTGTACATTATCCTTTGTTTTGCTCACTCATTTGAAAATCAATAATCCCTACATTTTTATATACAAGGCCACTATGAAAAACACATCTATCTTGGTGTATTTCTTCTCTATCAACCGTACGGCGTCATAGAGGATGGAGGTTAATTTGTACAATTAGCCTTTCCACATTCATGAGTATGTGATTTACGATTATGTCATGTGCACGTGACTTGAAATGTGGAATGAAAATTTCATGTTTCCAACCAATTAACCTTTGCACATTTATTATTTACTTTTCTTTTCCAACACATACATATTTTTTATAAGACCTAGCAAGTGTCTGTGTACCCTCCCATGTGCCCATGTAATTTGTGAATGCACTTTGCATAATAACTGCAGAGACATGCATCATCGACTTAGAGCATGTTACTCTAGCTCCTGGCTCCACCGACACGACGGGCGAAGCCAGGCCGAATGCTCTAACTCCACTAAGATGAGATCGAGAAAGCTCGGCCTCACTTCTCACACCGGCGCGACCAAGTCATCCAATCAAATTTGTTTAAATAAGATTGTCTCTAAGACATGTATTTTCATTAGCAAGGCCTCCTAATTCCCCAATCAAATATTAGTTCAATATCACCAAGTATTGATCTCGGACACCAGCTCTTGATTCTGTTGACTCTGCGAACAGCGGCCCTAACTCCACAGATCCAAGATCATGAAAGCCATTCTAGAACCGGCATGACTAGTTCCAAGGCCCAGGACTCCAGGAGGCCGCGTCTTTCTCTACTCTGACCCTATCCACTAGAACACCCACCAGAAAACCAAGAACCAAATAATGCGAACCAGAGCTGCGTATGGGACCAGCTCAATGAGGGCCCTCGATGGGTGTGGGTCAAGAAGAGAATAGCCAACGTTGATGTCGATCGGAATAAACAGGAGAAGGGGGTGGGTGTGCATCCGTGCGGGAGTGGCGTGACTCGTAATGGCCGAGAGATGGTGGAACGGATGAAGAAAATCCTTTGCATAATAGGTAGAGATATTAATTTGATGATCCATGTACACTCGACTTGCATTCTAATAAGGCAAATCATTTTTCAACTCGAACTACTACACGGACACAGACATAAATTTTCGGTGGAATTATTAGTATGTCGTCCTGGGAAAACTGGCTAAAAAACGTATTGTTACCCTACAATCTCCCTTTTCGGTTGTTATTTGGTAAAACCATAATCAATTTGTGATAATTGTTAAATAAAAAATAACAGGAAACTGATATTTTGAGCTATATGAAAAGTTCTAGATATCTTGTGTATGATATGCAGTTTATGGAGGCATCTCAATTGTTGACACTTGTCCATTTTACACATAACGGTTTTCAAATCAATTCCAAATAAAATTTGGATCAACTTCCACGATTCACCTCTAGTCATCAGTCATGGGTTTCTTTAGGTCCCTATGGCAAGTCTGGCAGATTCTCTAAAAGTCATTTCTCTAAAAGTCATTTTACCCTAAAAGCCCGCAACATAGATAATCCCTAAAAACATTGAGTCCACCCTAAAATCACATCCACCTGACCCAATATTTGTGGTCAACTATCCCCTCCCCTACAAAGTGCTAACTAGTACCCCCTCCAGTTCACACAGTGAGTTTGTCACATGTATTAAGTCAGATTTTGATGATTGTTAATGTTTCAAATACTTAGATTGGGAACTATGAATCATATGTTTTATTGTTTCTCAAGAAAAAGATCGCTAGGCTTGTCCCAAGATAAATAAAACATCACTTTTTCATGAAGACATGAAGTAACACATGAGAACCCTTCAAGTAGTAGCTTATTTATAAAATCATTATATCAAATTTGTCTCTTCCTCATTTAGTTCCCTATCACCCACCGCAGTGTCTATAAAGGAGAAACATGCATTGGAGGAGGAAGAGAGTGTGTATCAAACATAGCCGTACCATCTTCGAGAGAAAAAATATGGGAATGGGAGGTGTTAGAAAAGATATGAGCACAACCAATATCAGTTGACTTTGTTTACATTGACCAGTGTGTAGATCCAATCTTGCAGTGCCAGCAGGGGCGGAACTACAGTGTCGGGCCGGGGTCTATTGACCCTGATGACCTCAGCCTAAATTTCGGTACATACATATATGAGTTGACTTTGTTTACATTGACCAGCATGCAGATCCAAGGTGGGATGGCATCCCACCAGTCGGCTAGTGCTATTCTGGCCTAGTGTGGAGTACTAACACATGCGACTTTCTAATGATTTGTCATCTGGACGTTGATCGAAACACCGCTTCGTCCAAAGTGAAAACTTTTGCCCTGGCCTTTATTGGTCGGGCTCGGCAACAATGAACTTGCATTCATGATGATGATGGCGCTAGGTTGTTTATTCTTTGTTGAAGGCGTTGCTGCGGAAGAAGTTGACTTAGTCATAGGTGTTAATTTCATATCTTGTAATGGTTTGACAGTGGTTGTTTTTGTCTTGTGCTCTATTTAATAATTAATAAAAATGGTTGTGTGCATCACATTGATGAAGAGGCCGGGGGTCTTAACCTCTTTTTCGGGAAAAAATGTAGATCCAACCTTGCAGTGCCACTGTGCCAGCGAACTTGAATGAAACGCCACGAGGTCCTACATGGCATTTGGCTTACTTTACACTTGTTGATCCTTAGCCAGTGAGAGGTGTATGCATACTTGAAAGGTCCCACAAAAACAGCCAAGGAACAAATCTAGCATGTAGTCTGTATGTATGATTAACATGTTCTTTTTGTAGTTTAATACACGCAATTAAAGTTCAGATGCTAGCTATTTGAATATTATGTGATATTAGATTAGTATGTTGAATTAATTGAGCCCCAATACATCTAGAAGCACAATAGTACATCGAGCAAGTTGCCTGTCCATTGTAAGAATTTCATATATAATGTGATCTTAGTGTGTCATAAATTCGTGTTATATATTATATCAACAAGAAAATTTGAAGTTCAGTCATCAAGCCTTTCGGTATGTAGTTTTGTACAATTGCATGCTTATTTGTATGTGATTTAATACGTGAAGTTAAAGGATTTGACCACTAATCAATTAGCCTTTGTAAGGTATTCTAGCCGCCTCAAGGGCGACGAGCTTTCGGGCGCCGTTTTCTGGCGGCCCCCTTCGCTAACGGCCTCTTGGTCGCCAGTGGTGAGGTAGGTCACTAGATCTCCTTTCTTGGAGTAGCCTGAGTTAGGTAGTTTAATGTTGATGTACTGAAAGTAGTTGTTGATGTCGACTCAGAGTTGATCTTGACTAGAACTTGTGATGCTTTTGGGTATATGAATCATTAATTATAATGTTGCTTATGTTTCATGTGTTCTTCTAAACTTTTCCTGCTTGTTCAAGTCGTGTTCTTTTGTCTTGATAGATGAGGTGGTATGTGGTGTACAGAGGGAGGTATCCATGAGTGTACGATTCATGGGAGGCATGAAACGAAAAAGTGTTTGGTTACAACAATAGCTCCTATCAAGGGCGTATGAATAAGCAGGAGACTTTCTACACTTTTTTGGTCAGCTGGTCATGACAATGGCACTTGCCAAAAAAATCGTGGTGTTGAGCCATTTTATAGAAATGGAAAAATATTTGAATATAGGGATTTTCTTTCTAATTGTAACACTCTGTTCAACAAATGGGTTTGATAGTAGTATTTAGTACACAGTGCTGAAGAACCTGAAAGTTGTCCTTTTGCATAGTTACATTGCAAATCGCTTTGCTCAATATATGGATGAGATGTATTCCCTTGCCAGGCTCATGGATGCATCTAAACAAAACATCTATTCATAAGGAGATACAAACATGTACGTGTTCCACTCTTTAACAATGTCGGAGTAATTGGACACGGATACCCTGAAGACGGTGAGACGATATTTCAAGACATCGGGGCTAGCAAAGCCCCTCAGTCTGACTGCCCGGCCGCTTCTGCCGGCCTCTCCGTCCGACTGCTCTGTTCGGACGCCTGCCGGCTGCTGACTGCAACGACCAGCCGGCTGCCAACTGCAGTCCGAAGCGACACCGACAAGACCCCGATGAGACGGCCATACCGTGGACAAGACAACTGTACCACGACGATGTACAGTGTCACTTGTCCCTGGGCACTATTCATGAAGTGACCCAGGGGACAAGCATGACATGCACCATGCCTTACCCATGCCACTAGCTAGCTTACATACTAAGCTACCTCACACTATAAAAGAAGACACATTCATCCATCCAGGGGATGGACACTCACGCATACACACAAGCAAGCTAGCTAGCAAGAGAGCTAGCTAGCCAGCCACACACTCACACATGCATACTCAGGCACATGCGGCCATACACACATATACGAGGCCAGACGCCTATGGCACTGACCTCAGATACAACTCCAGGAGCACTCTGTACCAGATATACCAGATACTCAGACATGCGGCAGTAGGAGTATTATCTCTCCGGAGAGCTCCGAAGCTGGGTAAACCACCGCGTGCTACTCGCATACCCGCTCCCGGGCCTATCAGCAGCAGTCTTACCCTCACACTAAGCCCTTGTGGCATCTGTCGACTTGCAACCCCCCGTGAGAATACCACGACAGTTGGCGCCCACCGTGGTGTGGTACTTTGCTACCACGCTGCTGCTGGTTTCGCAGTCCGGGCGGGACCATTTTTTGTCCTCACCACCGCGGCGTCGCGCCGTCTCTCCAATAGCGGTCGGGGGCTCGACATCGACTCGCCCCCGGAGTGGCCGCGAGAGGCGGCGCGTCCTCGCCGTCGGCCTCACCATCTTCGTCGTCACCGTGGTGTCGCCGTCGTCTCTCCGGTAGCGCTCGGGGGCTTGACTTCGACCCGCCCCCGGAGCGGCCGTGCGGGACGGCGCGCCTTCATCGTCGGCCCCGCCCTCTTCTTCACCACCACCGCAACGCCGACCGTCCGTCCGCGCGCGTGCCGCGCGCGGGGCCTCGTTTCGGTCGGCCGTGGCCAACCACGTGTCGCTCGCGTTTGCTCCCCTCCGTGCTATGCCTTGCTTGGCCGGAACGCGCACTAGCTTTTCCACATGCCATCTTTGCAAGCTAGCTAGATGTGTCACACAATGGTTAAACCATATCCATACACATCCCAGACATTAGTCAAACCATGGCCGTATATCACATGTATACATGTCAGATATCCCTTGTACATCACCCAGATAATGGCCATACGTCAACCAGACAGTGACGGCCTCGCCGTTGCTGCTCCCTCTCCAGTGCCTCGCGCGCAACCTTCGCCAAGCGGCCGTGCTCTGCTTCACCACCGCGCTGAGCCGCGCGCGGCTGTCCGGCCCGCCTCCGAGCCGTCCCAGCACTCAGCCCCGCTCCGGTCTCCTCCGCGTCAGCTGAGCCATGTCCTCGCGCGCCTCCGCGAACGGCTCCTCACCACCACCGGCGCAGCCGCGCCTCGCCTGCGCCGTCCTTGTGCGCCAGCAGCCCGCTGCCGCGTCCGGCTCCGCCATCTGGCCCGGCCCGCGCGCGCCGAGTCCTCCGCCATCCGGCCCGTCGCCCTCACGGCCGACTCGCTGTCTCGCTGGCTCGCTGTGCCGCGGCCGTCTCGTCATCGCCGTCATCCGCCCTCGCAGCAGCGGCCGCGGAGAGCACTCCCCTCGTTGGGTCGTCTCCGTCCTTGCCCGCGGGCTCCCGTGCCGGCCTCGCTCCTCCGTGCGCCGGCCCGCGAACGGGTGCTCCTCGCCGGCTTCCGCGTCCGCCATCGGCTCCGCCTCGCCACTGCGCCCCGTGCCGGCTGCGCGTGACTCGGCCCGCGGCCGGTCCTCCGCGCGCGGTAGCCGACTCCGCGCCCGCTCCTCTTGCCGGCTTCGCGGCAGCCCCGCGCCGGCTTCCCGCCCCGCGCTGGCCGGCCTCCGCGCGCCCTGGCCGGCTTCCGCGAAAGCCCCTTCCGGCTCGCGCCCCGCCTTGGTCTGCGCCGGCTTCCACGCCACCCGGCCTGCCGGCCCCGTCCGCACCTCGCCTCCTCCCGCGCCGCTCTGCCGGGTTCCCGAGACGCCCGCCGGGTCGCGCGTCCTGCGCCGGCTCCGCCCCGCACTCGACCGCGTCGCCGTTGCCCCGGCCGCCGGCTCCCACGCCCGCCCTGCTTCGCCCCCAGCCGCGCCGGCGTCCGTCGCCGCGCCTCCGGCCGCTTCCCCGTGCCGGCACCGCCGTGCCTCCCGCGCCTGCTCGCGGCTTCGCCGCCCGCCTTCTCCGCCGCCGGCTCCGCCGCTACCCGGCCGGTCCTGGCCCCTGGCCTCTCTGCGCTCCCAGGTCGGCTCGCGTTGCTCGACTGCTGCGGCCGAGTGCTCGTTTTTTTTCGAGAGTAGGCCAAAAGCGTATCATATTTTTATAGAAGAAGAAGAAGGTATAATTACAAGAAGTGTGACACAAATGCGAACATACGGGGCCCACACAGATACACCAACACCAACACCACCCAAACTACATTTAGGCTAACTCCTCATAAACCATTGTAGTCCACCAACACCACCTACCGCCTGCGACCACTCAGCTATCTCCTTTAGCGTACTAGTAACAAGCTCCAGAGGAGTTTTTTGTTGATCTACCCTACCGAAGACTTTAGCATTCCTTTGTTTCCACAAAGCCCAGAGGACCGCCGTGACTGTGGTATCAAAACCTCGCATGTCCGCCCATAGGAAGCCTCTTCGTGCTCGTAACCACCACTCCAGGGTATTCTCATTAGCTAGTGCTTGAGGTGTGCTAATCTGCAGGGTGTCCCATGTCCTATACCAGACCTCCCTAGCATAAGGGCACTGCAGAAGAATATGATCAGCATTATCCTCATCCTGCAAACACGTGTAGCATGCTGAGCTCTCCTCCTGAAGCCCATGCCTGGCCCTCCTATCCGATGTCCATATCCTATACTGCATTGCAAGCCAAACAAAGATTTTGCACTTGAGGGGGGCTCAGCTTCTCCAAACACACTTATCCAGGGGTGATTTAGGCCATCCACTGCAAAGACTGGAGTAGACTGACTTGGCTGAGTATTGTCCACTAGATGAACAAGTCCATGTGAAAACATCCTTCTCGGTCTCGCGTCTGTCAACTGTCGCCACCGCATGACAAAGATGCATGCATTGCAATTGCGCCATGAAAGAGATCTCAATTTGACAGTCCTCCATCCATTTGTTGTTGAGCAAAGCCTGCTGCACCGTTCTAGTATTGATCACCCTCGCATGGACCGTCGTAAGCAGGATTGGAGCAATGTCAGCTACTGAATATCCATGTATCCACCGGTCCCTCCAAAACAGAACCCTATCGCCTGCTCCAACTTGAATATGAACCAAACTGTCAAACACCTCCCTCGCCAATCTGTCTTCGATCATTGGTAATCCCTGCCAGGGCCTCGCGGGCTCCGTACGCTTTAGCCATTCCCACCTGACCCTTAGTGCTAAAGATTGCATTTGCAAGTTCTTCACTCCAAGCCCACCATGGCACTTAGGTCGACAGATTTTATCCCATGCGACTAGGCATTGTCCACCGTTAACCTTGTCCTTACCAGCCTAAAAGAAAGATCGCATCCACTTATTGATCTTTTCAATCACCCAGACCGGGGCGTCCACAATCATTAGATGGTGTATCGGCCGAGCAGATATGATAGATTGCACCAGGATCAACCTGCCAGGTCGTTGGATCAGCCCCCTTTGCCAGGCGGGCACGAAATACCTCACTTTATCCAACATGGGCTGCCAATCCGCGCGAGTCAAGTTCTTGACAGCAAGCTGCAGGCTAAGATACCTGCATGGGAACTCCGCTAGGTCACATTGGAGCAGTGCAGCCACCCTTTGTCTGTCATCCACATCGCCTCTAATCACAATAGCCGACGACTTCCGATGGTTCACTTTAAGTCCAGACGCTTCACCAAAAGCCTTTAAGGTCTCCTTCACAAAGCTCAAATCCATGACAGTAGATTTGATGAACAAAGCTACGTCATCCACGTAGATCGAGATCCTTTGCATGGCCTTGATCCCATTGAAAGAGCGGCCGAGTGCTCGTTCAAAAGAAAGAAGTGGCCGAATCCAAAAAAGGGGGGGAGCTGTATCCGACTGCTCAAAGCTGGCTGGGAGAAAAGAGAGAAGTGGTCGGGTGCCCAGCCGGCCGCCCGAGAAGTCAGGCCGGGTTCCCAGCCAGCTTACTGTAAAAAAAAGATGTCGACTGAATATAGGTCCAGCTGCAAAAAGAAAAGAAAACAAAGAGCATCGCGTCCGGTTGAGAAAGTGGCCAGGTGCTGAGAAAAAAGAAACGTGCCCGTCCGGCTACCAGCAGTCGGCGGACGAAGAGAAAAGAGAAGGAAAAAGATTGTTGCCAGGTGGAGAAAAATCAGGCCGGATGCCCACCTGACTGCTCGTGCACAAGAAGCGTCCGGCTGTCGACAGCCGGCAAAAGAGAAGAAGACAAAGTAGTTGCCGTGAGATCCGGCCCGACTGCTCAGCAGTCGGCCCGAATCTCGGGGGCTACACCCAGCGGGTGCGCTGACACGCCCCCGCGAGAGAGAAGACAAAGTAGTTGCTGGGAGATCCGACCCGACTGCTCAGCAGTCGGCCCAAATCTCGGGGGCTACACCCAGCAGGTGCGCTGACGCGCCCCCGCGACGAAGAAGACAAAGTAGTTGCTGGGAGATCCGGCCCGACTGCTTAGCAGTCAGCCCGAATCTCGGGGGCTACACCCAGCGGGTGCGCTGGCGCGCCCTCGCAAAGATTGCAGACAAGTGAAGAGTTTTGTCCGGCTGCCAGCAGCCGGCCGAAGAGAAAAAGAAGAAAAAGGGTGTTGCAAGACGCCTCGCCGCCTGGCCGGTCGAGCCTGACCGGTCGGGACCCCCCTTCGAGCACCCAGGGGCTCGAAGGTTACACCCAGCGGGTGCGCCGACGCACTCCGCGAGCGCCGAGCCACGCCGGCTGCCTTCGGCAAACTCTGCCTCGGCTACATGAAAATCAATGTGAGCTCCTCACCCGCATATTTTTTCACCGCGAGAGCACAGATAACCTCGAGCGATGCTCGGGGGCTATCTCCGCATTTTATTACAGTTGCATCACTGTTCGCCCCGGCGCCAGCCAGAGTTGGCCCGGGGGCTGGCCGCTTGGCCTAAGACGTTAGTTCCCGCAGACGGCTTAGTAGCGTGCGCGGTACCAAAGGCCCACTCTTAGTCAGAGACCGCAGAGCAGCTGTCCGACTAGCAGGAGTGAACGCTGGAGGCCACCCACGCGAAAAATGTCCGGGAAGAAAAACGCTTTGGGCGACCCGACCATTTTCTTTATGAGTATCTGCTCAGTCAAATTCGCTCCCAGAGTCTGAGTATTGTACACTCCACTCCGCGGACCACTCTCAGCCACACACCGCAGAGCGGCTGTCCGGCTAGCGAGAGCACAAGCCAAAGAGTGGAGGGAACATGAAAAAGATTGAAGGGGGCTCGGACGAAACCGAGTCGGCACCCTCCGCATAAAACTTGCAATGCTAAAAGCAAACATTTGATATATCTGCATGGACTAACTTTGTCTTTTTTCATGATCATTTTCATGAACACTCGCCAAAAAACCTCCACCCAACTTTGCCAAGTTGCCCGAAGGCTTGGGGGCTACTGTCGGAGTAATTGGACACGGATACCCCGAAGACGGTGAGACGATATTTCAAGACATCGGGGCTAGCAAAGCCCCTCAGTCCGACTGCCCGACCGCTTCTACCAGCCTCTCCGTCTGACTGCTCTACCCGGCCGGCTGTCGGCTGCTGACTGCAACGACCAGCCGGCTGCCGACTGCAGCCCGAAGCGACACTGACAAGACCCCGACGAGACGGCCATACCGCGGACAAGACAATTGTACCACGACGCCATCATGTATAGTGTCACTTGTCCCTGGGCACTATTCATGAAGTGACCCAGGGGACAAGCATGACATGCACCATGCCTTACCCATGCCACTAGCTAGCTTACATACTAAGCTACCTCACACTATAAAAGGAGACACACATCCATCCATTCAGGGGATGGACACTCACGCATACACACAAGCAAGCTAGCTAGCAAGAGAGCTAGCTAGCCAGCCACACACTCACGCATGCATACTCAGGCACATGCGGCCATACACACATATACGAGGCCAGACGCCTATGGCACTGACCTCAGATACAGCTCCAGGAGCACTCTATACCAGATATACCAGATACACTCAGACATGCAGCAGTATGAGTATTATCTCTCCGGAGAGCTCCGAAGCTGGGTAATCACCGCGTGCTACTCGCATACCCGCTCCCGGGCCTATCAGTAGCAGTCTTACCCTCACACTAAGCCCTTGTGAAATCTGTCGACTCGCAACCCCCCGTGAGAATACCACGACAAACAAATATATGCTTAAACAAAAAAAATTCTTGGGAGTTCGGACTCCTACTGAAGATTCAGTTTTCTGTCCTAGTTCTTCTAGTATATCTTTAACTTGCGCTTTTATGTTTGCTCTCTGGTTTATTTCAGCAAGTGTTCAAGGCATGCTTGACTAGGCAAGTGGGACTGGGAACTTACTATCTCTCTGCGTCTTCCAACAACAAAGTCTTGGACTTTGAAATACCGATGAAACAACAGTACAGCACATCGGAGTTCATTCGAGAAACAAGATAACTGAGCACCATAAGTGGACGGATTATGCAGTTCTCCAAGACGAATGGCACCATCTGCACTCTTTTGCAATCAACAATCTAGTATCTGCTAGACATATCCTAATTGCCAAAGATCTGAAAGATTGCTCGGTCTGAAGAGGCCCATGAGCAGTAATAGCAGTTACGAGAAAAGAGAGTGAATTGGCATGGCAGTAATCGGAAGGACTACTGGGCAGTTAATGGCATCAATTGGACATTTTTCTCCACCGCTGACTACCAAATGGTTATGGTCCTCATACTGTCAGCCTAAACATAAAAGTGTTCTTCTGGATGCTTATGAATAACAGATTAAATACTAGAGAATTCCTTCAAAGAAAGAACTTCTTCATTGAGGACTACATGTGTCATGTGTGCAGTGTCCTTAGACCAGAGACCATCTATAATTCTGCTACCATTTCTTCGATATACATCTGTCTCCGATCAAGTCCTCCTCTCAGAGTTGGTCGGTTTAACAATGTCATTGTTCATTTCATAATGGACCCTTCTTCCACAAGGAAAGAGATGGCATCAACTTGAAGCCTTGGTGGCTTTCATTAGGTCTTTGGGTCCTTCTCTCCTCGGTTGTACGTTATCCTTTGTTTTGCACACTCATTTGAAAATCAATACTCCCTCCATTTTTATATACAAGGCCACTATGAAAAACACATCTATCTTGGTGTATTTCTTCTCTATCAACCGTACGACATCATAGAGGATGGAGGTTAATTTGTACAATTAGCCTTTTCACATTCATGTGTATGTGATTTACGATTATGTCATGTACACGTGACTTGAAATGTGGAATGAAAATTTCATGTTTCCCACCAATTAACCTTTGCACATTTATTATTTACTTTTCTTTTCCAAATGTAAGACACATACATATTTTTTATAAGACCTAGCAAGTGTCTGTGTGTGGTGGCGGTCTGAGAAATAAACCCTCCCACGTGCCCATGTAATTTGTGAATGCACTTTGCATAATAATTGGAGAGACATGCATCATCGATTTAGAGCATGTTACTCTAGCTCCTGGCTCCGCCAACACGATGGGCGAAGCCAGGCCGAATGCCCTAACTCCACTAAGACGAGATCAAGAAAGGTCGACCTCGTCTTCTCACACCGGCGCGACCAAGTCATCCAATCAAATTTGTTTAAAAGTATTGTCTCTAAGACGTATATTTTCATTAGCAAGGCCTCCTAATTCCCGAATCAAATATTAGTTCAATATCACTAAGTATTGATCTCGGACACCAGCTCTTGATTCTGTTGACTCTGCGGACACCGGCCCTAACTCCACAGATCCAAGATCATGAAAGCTCGCCCTTGCATTCTAGAACCGGTCTGACTAGTTATGAGGACCAGGACTCCAGGAGGCCGCGTCTTTCTCGACTCTGACCGCTATCCACTAGAACACCCACCAGAAAACCGAGAACCAAATAATGCGAACTAGAGTTGCGTATGCGTCCAGCTTAATGAGGCCCCTCGATGGGTGTTGGTCAAGAATAGGATAGTCAATGTCGATGTCAATCGGAATGAACGGGAGAAGGGAGGTGGGTGTGTTGGGGAACGTAGCATGCAATTTGAAAAAAAATCTTATGATCACGCAAGATCTATCTAGGAGATGCATAGCAAGCAGAGGGGAAGAGTGTGTCCACATACCCTTGTAGACCGAAATCGGAAGCGTTAGGTTAACATGGTTGAAGTAGTCGAACGTCTTCACGATCCAACCGATCTAGCACCAAACGTATGACACCTCCGAGTTCAGCACATGTTCAGCTCGACGACGTCCCTCGAACTCTTGATCCGGCAGAGGGTCGAGGGAGAGTTTCGTCAGCACGATGGTGTGATGATGGCGGTGGTGATGTGATCCACGCAGGGCTTCGCCTAAGCACTATGATGATACTATCGGGGGAGTAAATGGTGGAGGGGGGCACTGCACATGGCTAAGACAATATTGTGCCTTTGGGGTGCCCCCTGTACCCGTATATAAAGGAGGGGGAAGGAGACCGGCGTCCAGGGGGCGCGCCATGGAGGGGGGAGTCCTACTAGGACTCCAAACCTAGTAGGATTCGCCCCCCCACCTTTTTCCTTTTTTCCGGAGTAGCAAAGGGGGAAAGAGAGAGGGAGTAGGAGAGGGAAAGGGGGCGCCGCCCCCACCCCTTGTCCAGTTCGGATTGGCAAAGGGGGTGCATGCCACCTCCTATGGACGGCCCTCTCTCCTCCACTAAGGCCCATGTTGGCCCATTACTTTCCCGGGGCGGGGGGTCCGGTAACCTCCCGGTACTCCGAAACTTATCCGAAACTTCCTGAAACCATTCCTGTGTCCGAATGTAACCTTCCAATATATCAATTTTTACCTCTCGACCATTTAGAGACTCCTCGTCATGTCCGTCATCTCATCTGGAACTCCGAACAAACTTCGGTCACCAAAACACATAACTCATAATACAAATCGTCATCGAACGTTAAGCGTGCGGACCCTACAGGTTCGAGAACTATGTAGACATGATCGAGACACATCTCCGGTCAATTACCTATAGTGGAACCTGGATGCTCATATTGGTTCCTACATATTCTACGAAGATCTTTACCGGTCAAACCACATAACAACATACATTATTCCCTTTGTCATCGGTATGTTACTTGCCCGAGATTCAATTGTCGGTATCCTCATACCTAGTTCAATCTCGTTACCGGGAAGTCTCTTTACTCGTTCTGTAATGCATCATCCCGTAACTAACTCATTAGTCACATTGCTTGCAAGGCTTATAGTAATGAGCATTACCGAGAGGGCCTAGAGATACATCTCCGATACACGGAGTGACAAATCCTAATCTCGATATATGCCAATCCAACAAACGCCTTCAGAGACACCTGTAGAGAATCTTTATAATCACCCAGTTACGTTGTGATGTTTGATAGCACACAAGTTGTTCCTACGGTATTCAGGAGTTGCATAATCTCATAGTCAGAGGAACATGTATAAGTCATGAAGAAAGTAATAGAAATAAAACTTAATGATCATTATGCTAAGCTAACGGATGGGTCTAGTCCATCACATCATTCTTTAATGATGTGATCCCGTTCATCAAATGACAACACATGTCTATGTTTAGGACACATAACCATCTTTGATTAACGAGCTAGTCAAGTAGAGGCATACTAGGGACACTTTGTTTTGTCTATGTATTCACACATGTACTGAGTTTCCGGTTAGTACAATTCTAGCATGAATAATAAACATTTATCATGATATAAGGAAATATTAATAACAACTTTATTATTGCCTCTAGGGCATATTTCCTTCAGTCTCCCACTTGCACTAGAGTCAATAATCTGGATTACATAGTAATGATTCTAACACCCATGGAGTCTTGGTGCTGATCATGTTTTGCTCGTGGAAGAGGCTTAGTCAACGGGTCTGCAACATTAAGATCTGTATGTATCTTGCAAATCTCTATGTCTCCCTCCTTGACTTGATCGCGGATGGAGTTGAAGCGTCTCTTGATGTGTTTGGTTCTCTTGTGAAATCTGGATTCCTTTGCCAAGGCAATTGCTCCAGTGTTGTCACAAAAGATTTTTATTGGACCCGATGCACTAGGTATTACACCTAGATCGGATATGAACTCCTTCATCCAGACACCTCCATTTGCTGCTTCCGAAGCAGCTATGTACTCCGCTTCACACGTAGATCCCACCACGACGCTCTGCTTGGAACTGCACCAACTGACAGTTCCACCATTCAATATAAATATGTATCCGGTTTGTGACTTAGAGTCATCCGGATCAATGTCAAAGCTTGCATCGACATAACCATTTACGACAAGGTCTTTGTCACCTCCATAAACAAGAAACATATCCTTAGACCTTTTCAGGTATTTCAGGATGTTCTTGGTCGTTTTCCAGTGATCCACTCCTAGATTACTTTCGTACCTCCCTACTAAACTTATAGCAAGGCACACATCAGGTCTGGTACACAGCATTGCATACATGATAGAACCTATGGCTGAGGCATAGGGAATGACTTTCATTTTCTCTCTATCTTCTGTAGTGGTCGGGCATTGAGTCTAACTCAACTTCACACCTTGTAATACAGGCAAGAACCCTTTCTTTGACTGATCCATTTTGAACTTCTTCAAAACTTTATCAAGGTATGTGGTTTATGAAAGTCCAATTAAGCGTCCTGATCTATCTCCATAGATCTTGATGCCCAATATATAAGCAGTTTCACCGAGGTCTTTCATTGAAAAATTCTTATTCAAGTATCCTTTTATGCTATCCAGAAATTCTATATTATTTCCAATCAATAATAGGTCATCCACATATAATATTAGAAATGCTACAGAGCTCACACTCACTTTCTTTTAAATACAAGCTTCTCCAAAAGTCTGTATAAAACCATATGCTTTGAGCACACTATCAAAGCGTATATTCCAACTCCGAGAGGCTTGCACCAGTCCATAAATGGATCGGTGGAGCTTGCACACTTTGTTAGCACCTTTTGGATCGGCAAAACCTTCTGGTTGCATCATATACAACTCTTCTTTAAGAAATCCATTAAGGAATGCAGTTTTGACATCCATTTGCCAAATTTCATAATCATAAAACGCGTCAATTGCTAACATGATTCGGATAGACTTAAGCATAGCTACGGGTGAGAAGGTCTCATCGTAGTCAACTCCTTGAACTTGTCGAAAACCTTTCGCAACAAATCGAGCTTTGTAGACAGTAACATTATCGTCAGCGTCAGTCTTAAGATCCATTTATTTTCTATGGCTTGCCGATCATCGGGCAAGTCCACCAAAGTCCACACTTTGTTCTTATACATGGATCCCATCTCAGATTTCATGGCTTCAAGCCATTTCATGAAATCTGGGCTCATCATCGCTTCCTCATAGTTCGTAGGTTCATCATGGTCTAGTAACATGACTTCCAGAATAGGATTACCGTACCACTCTGGCGCAGACCATACTCTGGTTGACCTACGAGGTTCGGTAGTAACTTGATCTGAAGTTTCATGATCATCATCATTAGCCTCTTCACTAATTGGTGTAGGAATCACTGGAACTGATTTCTGTGATGAACTACTTTCCAATTCAGGAGAAGGTACAATTACCTCATAAAGTTCTACTTTCCTCCCACTCAGTTCTTTTGAGAGAAACATCTTCTCTAGAAAGGATCCATTCTTAGCAACAAAAATCTTGCCTTCAGATCTGTGATAGAAGGTATACCCAACAGTTTCTTTGGGTATCCTATGAAGACGCATTTCTCCGATTTGGGTTTGAGCTTATCAGGTTGAAGCTTTTTCACATAAGCATCGCAGCCCCAAACTTTAAGAAACGACAGCTTAGGTTTCTTGCCAAACCACAGTTCATATGGTGTCGTCTCAACGGATTTAGATGGTGCCCTATTTAACACGAATGCAGCCGTCTCTAAAGCATAACCCAAAACGATAGCAGTAAATCAGTAAGAGACATCATAGATCGCACCATATCTAATAAAGTACGGTTATGATGTTTGGACACACCTTATGCTGTGGTCTTCTAGGTGGCATGAGTTGTGAAACTATTCCACATTGTTTCAAATGAAGCCCAAACTCGTAACTCAAAGATTCACCTCCACGATTAGATCGTAGAAACATTATTTTCTTATTATGATGATTTTTCACTTCACTCTGAAATTCTTTGAACTTTTAAAATATTTGAGACTTATGTTTCATTAAGTAGATATACCCATATCTGCTTAATTCATGTGTGAAGGTTAGAAAATAACGATACGCACCACGAGCCTCTACACTCATCAGACCGCATACATCAGTATGTATTATTTCCAATAAGTCAGTGGCTCGCTCCATTGTTCGGGAGAACGGAGTCTTAGTCATCTTGCCCATGAGGAATGGTTCGCAAGCATCAAGTGATCCATAATCAAGTGATTCCAAAAGCCCATCAGCATGGAGTTTCTTCATGCGCTTTACACCAATATGACCTAAACGGCAGTGCCACAAATAATTTGCACTATCATTACTAACTTTGCATCTTTTGACTTTAATATTGTGAATATGCATATCACTATGATCGAGATTCAATAAAAATAGACCACTCATCAAGGGTGCATGACCATAAAAGATATTACTCATATAATAGAACAACCATTATTATCTGATTTAAATGAATAACCGTCTCGCACCAAACAAGATCCAGATATAATGTTCATGCTCAACACTGGCACCAAATAATAATTATTCAGGTCTAAAACTAATCCCAAAGGTAGATGTAGAGGTAGCGTGCCGACGGCGATCACATTGACCTTGGAACCATTTCCGACGTGCATCGTCACCTCGTCCTTAGCCAATCTTCGTTTAATCCGTAGCCCCTGTTTGGAGTTGCAAATATGAGCAACAGAACCAGTATCAAATACCCAGGCGCTACTACGAGCATTAGTAAGGTACACATCAATAACATGTATATCAAATATACCTTTCACTTTGCCATCCTTCTTATCCGCCAAATATTTGGGGTAGTTCCGCTTCCAGTGACCAGTCCCTTTGCAGTAGAAGCACTCAGTTTCAGGCTTAGGTCCAGACTTGGGCTTCTTCCCGGGAGTAGCAACTTGCTTTCTATTCTTCTTGAAGTTCCCCTTATTTCCTTTGCCCTTTTTCTTGAAACTAGTGGTCTTGTTAACCATCAACACTTGATGCTCCTTCTTGATTTCTACCTCCGCAGCCTTAAGCATTGCCAAGAGCTCGGGAATTGTCTTCTCCATCCCTTGCATATTATAGTTCATCACGAAGCCTTTATAGATTGGTGGCAGTGACTGAAGAACTCTGTCAATGACACTATCATTAGGAAGATTAACTCCCAGCTAAGTCAAGTGGTTATGGTACCCAGAGATTTTGAGTATGTGTTCACTGACAGAACTATTCTCCTCCATCTTGCAACTATAGAACTTGTTGGAGACTTCATAACTCTCAACTCGGGCATTTGCTTGAAATACGGAACATCTCATATGCTTCATGACATTCAAAATGTCTTTGAAGTCCCGATTCTAAGTCGTAAAGCATGGCACACTGAACTATTGAGTAGTCCTCAGCTTTAGTCTGCCAAACATTCATAACGTCC
This sequence comes from Triticum dicoccoides, assembly GCF_002162155.2. Classification (NCBI taxonomy): domain Eukaryota; kingdom Viridiplantae; phylum Streptophyta; class Magnoliopsida; order Poales; family Poaceae; genus Triticum; species Triticum dicoccoides. The sequence continues at coordinate 592,498,920 of NC_041393.1, forward strand.
GCAGTTTCTCCTGCAGCAGGCCTTGCACCCAACGGTGCTTCCGGGACGTAATTCTTCTGTGCAGCAATGAGGATAATCCTCAAGTTACGGACCCAGTCTGTGTAATTTCTGCCATCATCTTTCAACTTTGCTTTCTCTAGGAACGCATTAAAGTTCAAGGGAACAGTAGCACGGGCCATTGATCTACAACAACATAGATATGCAAAAACTATCAGCACTAAGTTCATGATAAATTGAAGTTCAATTAATCACACTAGTCGTCAACCCGTGCATTCGCACGGGCTATCCTAGAGAAGTGAGTGTTAATTGGATTTTTTATGTCCTAATCAATTTAAATTCACCAGGTGGACTGCTTGAACATGCTTAACAGTTGGTTATAGTACTGTATCATCTTAACATCTTTATGTGCACTATCATACTTCTCTCAACGTACATAACCATTAGTATTGTGTGAGTGTTAGCAATTGTAGAAGACTATATGATAGTTGAGTATGTGGAGTTTGCTAAATCAAAGCTCTGACATAGACCCTTCCTGAAAATAGGATGAATTGCAATTGTTTGATGACTAAGAATGAAGTTTGCTAGTTTTTCAAGAAAGTTTATGGTCTATGCTTTAACATGTGAATTGCTTGTTACTTGTTTGTGAGAAGTTTTATGAGATGAACTACTGTTATGACATATAATCATGCTAGAAAAGGTGAATGAAATTATCATTGATCAAACTTGTGCACCTGCTAGCATTCACACTTCATAAATTCTTTCTTTTATCATTTGCCTACTCAAGGACGAGTAGGAATTAAGCTTGGGGATGCTGATACGTCTCCAACATATCTATAATTTATGAAGCATTCATGCTATTTTATTATCTGTTTTGAATGTTTATGGGCTTTATTATACAATTTTATATTATTTTTGGGACTAACCTATTAACCGGAGGCCCAACCCATATTGCTGTTTTATTGCCTGTTTCGGTATTTCGAAGAAAAGGAATGTCAAACGGAGTCCAAACGGAATGAAACCTTCGCGAGCGTCATTTTTGTAAAGGACATGATCCGGGAGACTTGGAGTTCAAGCGAGGGAAGGTTCGAGGAGGCCAGGACATAGGAGCACACGCCCACCCCCTGGGCACGCCCCCTGTCTTCTGGGCCCCTCGAGGCTCCCCCGACCGACTTCTTTCGCCTATATAAGTCCACGTACCCTAAAAACATCGAAGATGACAATAGATCGGGAGTTTCACCGCCGCAAGCCTCTGTAGCCACCAAAAACCTCTCGGGAGCCCGTTCTGGCACCCTGCCGGAGGGGGAACCCATCACCGGTGGCCATCTTCATCATCCCGGCGCTCTCCATGATGAGGAGGGAGTAGTTCACCCTCGGGGCTGAGGGTATGTACCAGTAGCTATGTGTTTGATCTCTCTCTCTCTCTCGTGTTCTCTCTATGGCACGATCTTGATGTATCTCGAGCTTTGCTATTATAGTTGGATCTTATGATGTTTCTCCCCCTCTACTCTCTTGTGATGAATTGAGTTTTCCTCTTGAAGTTATCTTATCGGATTGAGTCTTTAAGGATTTGTGAACACTTGATGTATGTCTTGTCGTGCTTATGTGTGGTGACAATGGGATTTCACGTGATCCACTTGATGTATGTTTCGGTGATCAACTTGCGGGTTCCGCCCATGAACCTATGCATAGGGGTTGGCACACGTTTTCGTCTTGACTCTCCAGTAGAAAATTTGGGGCACTCTTTGAAGTACTTTGTGTTGGTTGAATAGACGAATCTGAGATTGTGTGATGCATTTCGTATAATCATGCCCATGGATACTTGAGGTGACAATGGAGTATCTAGGTGACATTAGGGTTTTGGTTGATTTGTGTCTTAAGGTGCTATTCTAGTATGAACTCTATGATAGATTGAACGGAAAGAATAGCTTCGTGTTATTTTACTACGGACTCTTGAATAGATTGAGCAGAAAGGATAACTTTGAGGTGGTTTCGTACCCTACCATAATCTCTTTGTTTGTTCTCCGCTATTAGTGGCTTTGGAGTGACTCTTTGTTGCATGTTGAGGGATAGTTATATGATCCAAGTATGTTATTATTGTTGAGAGAACTTGCACTAGTGAAAGTATGAACCCTATGCCTTGTTTCCTACCATTGCAATACCGTTTACGCTCACTTTTATCATTAGGTACCTTGCTATTTTCATAATTTCAGATTACAAATACCCATATCTACTATCCATATTGCACTTGTATCACCATCTCTTCGCCGAACTAGTGCACCTATACAATTTACCATTGTATTGGGTGTGTTGGGGACACAAGAGACTCTTTGTTATTTGGTTGCAGGGTTGCTTGAGAGCGACCATCTTCATCCTACGCCTCCCACGGATTTATAAACCTTAGGTCATCCACTTGAGGGAAATTTGCTACTGTCCTACAAACCTCTGCACTTGGAGGCCCAACAAACGTCTACAAGAAGAAGGTTGTGTAGTAGACATCAACTTGCCATAGGGACCTAAAGAAACCATGACCGATGACTAGAGGTGAATCGTCGAAGTTGATCCAAATTTTATTTGGAATTGATTTGAAAACCGTTATGTGTAAAATGGACAAGTGTCCACAATTGAGATGCCTCCATAAACTGCGTATCATACACAAGATATCTAAACTTTTCATATAGCTCAAAATATCAGTTTCCTGTTATTTTTTATTTAACAATTATCAGAAATTGATTATGGTTTTACCAAATAACAACCAAAAAGGAAGATTGTAGGGTAACAATACGTTTTTAGCCAGTTTGCCCAGGACGACATACTAATAATTCCACTGAAAACTTATGTTTGTGTCCATGTAGTAGTTTGAGTTGAAAAATGATTAGCCTTATTAGAATGCAAGTCGAGTGTACATGGATCACCAAATAAATATCTGTACCTATTATGCGAAGGATTTTCTTCCTCCGTTATACCATCTCTCGGCCATTACGAGTACCGCCACTCCCGCACAGATGCACACCCTGAAGGAAATATGCCCTAGAGGCAATAATAAAGTTGTTATTTATATTTTCTTATATCATGATAAATGTTTATTATTCATGCTAGAATTGTATTAACCGAAAACTCAATACATTTGTGAATACATAGACAAAACAAAGTGCCCCTAGTATGCCTCTACTTGACTAGCTCGTTAACCAAAGATGGTTATGTTTCCTGACCATAGACATGTGTTGTCATTTGATGAACGGGGTCACATCATTAGAGAATGATTTTATGGACAACGCCCATCCGTTAGCTTAGCATAATGATCGTTAAGTTTTATTGATATTGCTTTCTTCATGACTTATACATGTTCCTCTGACTATGAGATTATGCAACTCCCGAATACTGGAGGAACACCTTGTGTGCTATCAAACGTCACAACGTAACTGGGTGATTATAAAGATGCTCTACAGGTGTCTCCGAAGGTGTTTGTTGGGTTGGCATAGATCGAGATTAGGATTTGTCACTATGTGTATCGGAGAGGTATCTCTGGGCCCTCTCGGTAATGCTCATCACTATAAGCCTTGCAAGCAATGTGACTAATGAGTTAGTTACGGGGTGATGCATTACGAAACGAGTAAAGAGACTTGCCGGTAACAACATTGAATTTGGTATGAGGATACCGACGATCGAATCTCGGGCAAGTAACATACCGATGACAAAGGGAATAACGTATGTTGTTATGCGGTTTGACCGATAAAGATCTTCATAGAATATATAGGAACCATTATGAGCATCCAGGTTCCGCTATTGGTTATTGACCGGAGATGTGTCTCGGTCATGTCTACATAGTTCTCGAACCCGTAGGGTCCGCATGCTTAATGTTCGATGACGATTTGTATTATGAGTTATGTGTTTTGGTGAATGAAGTTTGTTTGGAGTCCCGGATGAGATCACGGACATGACGAGGAGTCTCGAAATGGTCGAGAGGTAAAGATTTATATATTGGAAGGTTACATTCGGACACCGGAATGGTTTCAGATAAGTTTTGGAGTACCGGGAGGTTACCGGAACCCTCCCCCCCAGGAAAGTAATGGGCCAACATGGACCTTAGTGGAGGAGAGAGGGCCAGCCATAGGAGGTGGCGTGCACCCCCTGCCAATCCGAATTGGACAAGGGGTGGGGGTGACACCCCCCTTTCCCTCTCCTACTCCCTCTCTCTTTCCCCCTTTGCTACTCCGAAAAAAGGGAGAAGGTGGGGGGGGGGAATCGTACTAGGTTTGGAGTCCTAGTAGGACTCCCCCCTCCATGGCGCGCCCCCTGGCCGTCGGCCTCCTCCCCCTTCCTTTATATACGGGGGCAAGGGGGCACCCCAAAGGCACAACATTGTCTTAGCCGTGTGCGGTGCTCCCTCCATCGTTTACTCCTCTGATAGTATCATCGTAGTGCTTAGGCGAAGCCCTGCACGGATCACATCACCATCACCGTCATCATGCCGTCGTGCTGACGAAACTCTCCCTAGACCCTCTGCTGGATCAAGAGTTCGAGGGACGTCATCGAGCTGAACGTGTGCTGAACTCGGAGGTGTCGTACGTTTGGTGCTAGACCGGTTGGATCGTGAAGACGTTCGACTACATCAACCGCGTTAACCTAACGCTTCCGCTTTCGGTCTACGAGCGTACATGGACACAATCTCCCCCTCTCGTTGCTATGCATCTCCTAGATAGATCTTGCGTGATCATAAGAATTTTTTTTGAAATTGTATGCTACGTTCCCCAACAGTGGTATCAGGTGCGTAGATGATATGCACGAGTAGAACACAAAGAGTTGTAGGCGATAATAGTCATACTTCTTACCACCAATGTCTTACTTTGATTCGGCGGTATTGTTGGATGAAGCGGCCCGGACCAACATTACATGACCATGTTCATGAGACCGGTTCTACCGACGTGCTTTGCACACAGGTGGCTGGCGGGTGTCTGTTTCTCCAACTTTAGTTGAATCGAGTTTGACTACGGCCGGTCCTTGTTGAAGGTTAAAACATCACACTTGACGAAAAAATCATAGTGGTTTTGATGCTTAGCTAAGAATGGTTCTTGCTAGAAGCCCATAGCAGCCACGTAAAACTTGCAACAACAAAGTAGAGGACGTCTAACTTGTTTTTGAAGGACATGTTGTGATGTGATATGGTCAATACATGATGTGATATAAGTTATTGTATGAGATGATCATGTTTTGTAATAGTTATCGGCAACTGGCAGGAGCCTTATGGCTGCCGCTTTATTGTATGAAATGCAATCGCCATGTAATTGCTTTACTTTATCACTAAGCGGTAGCGATAGTCGTAGAAGCAATAGTTGGCGAGACGACAACGATGCTATGATGGAGATCAAGGTGTCAAGCCGGTGACAATGAAGATCATGACGGTGCTTTGGAGATGGAGATCAAAGGCACAAGATGATGATGGCCATATCATGTCACATATTTTGATTGCATGTGATGTTTATCTTTTATGCATCTTATTTTGTTTAGTACGGCGATAGCATTATAAGATGATCCCTCACTAAATTTCAAGGGTATAAGTGTTCTCCCTGAATATGCACCATTGCTACAGTTTGTCGTGCCGAGACACCATGTGATGATCGGGTGTGATAAGCTCTATGTTCACATATAACGGGTAAAAGCCAGTTTTGCACGTGCAGAATACTCGGGTTAAACTTGACGAGCCTAGCATATGCATATATGACCTCAAAACACTAAGACTGAAAGGTCAAACGTGAATCATATAGTAGATATGATCAACATAGAGATGTTCACGATTGAAAACTACTCCATCTCACGTGATGATCGGACATGGTTTAGTTGATATGGATCATGTGATCATTTACATGACTAGAGGGATGTCTATCTAAGTGGGAGTTCTTTAGTAATCTATCTATCTATACCTATACTAATTAGGCACTTCCTAAAAATTCTCACGTTAATCAGTAATTAGGAACCATTAATTTGGTGGGACTTAGTTTTTACGGTGTAGATCAATCCTAGAAATCCCGTGTTAATTACAGATCTGAACATTTTTTTATGGGACAGATCTTAAAAACGGAACATGCTCTCTGCCTGGATCTCTCCCAACCTCTCACAACTAGGTTAAAAGAAAAAAAAACTCTCACGACTCTACCCTTCCTCTCGATCCACCAAACAAAACAAATCAAGGGTAGGCAGCGGCGAAGGGTAGGCAGCGGCGACCCTCTCCCTGTATATCTCCTCTAGATCGGGAAAACAAACCACCGATCTCACAAATAATAGCCTATCCCCTGATCCCCTTCTCTCCAACTTCTGTTCCCCAACAAGGCAACAATCCATGTTGGTTGACGCAGATGAGGAGGAGGTCCTCTAAATCTTCTCATCTTCAATGTATTGGCCACACTACAATCGAGGATGGATGAAACAAAAATGATGATGGTGCTTGGACGAAGGTTTGAATCAGTTGGGCGGTCGCTATTGTTGCCGGGGCGTTGCAGAGTGAAGGAAGCTGATCATATCCCTTACCGTGTTGGAGTTCGTCGCATGACTCCTACCCTCACAATGCCTGAAGTAATACATTATCCTTAGATCCCTGCTCTATTCTATGGCCAGTCCAATTCATCACAGAATTCAAAAGAAATTGAAGCCTGATAGGGAAGAACGGTATTGTAGATATCCTTCTACCAACACTGCTCATGGGCGATGTCCAGATTATTAAAGATATGTAACTGAGGAAAACCAGCTGCATCTTGAGTCGCAGTGCGTAAGCCCTGCAGCAGCCTTTGGGGTTGTTACATGATTTCATCAAACACTGGCCAACCAGATCACTTTGGGCAATATATGATATTTTGCAGATTATTTGCCTATGTTAGCAACTGGAATTAGTGGACAATACAGAGAGGGTTTGGATCTCTTCTGAACTAATACAGGCTAAATCTCTGATTTTTGGCATGATATATCTAATCAGTCTGCCTTCAACTGTTAATCAAAGGTACGCGGCCTAGAGTTCAACTTCCATCCACCGTGATATATCTAATTAGTCTTGCAGATTATTTCATTCAGTAGGAAATTACCTAATGTCAGGGGAACATCCATATCTTTTGTAATTTACAGACGTACAAGACCTCTAATTTTCTACACAGTTGATTATGCTTATAATAAAATATCAAAGAAGAAATCTATTTGAAAATAATCTATAATTATATATAATAAAATAAGATATTGCTAATATGGGTTAAAAATGAGGATTTGGACTGTAGGTATTTTAACTATTCTTTCCTGAACTGGAGAAGACGGAAAACTTGTCCACTAATCAGTAGGTGCAACACGGAGGGACTGGCCAAAAGTTGAGCTTTGGCTGCCGGTAGGGCGATGGACAGGTTGTAGGCGGTACTTGCATCATATCTTCAATGTGTACTTACTGGTTTCTCTTCTATCAGTTTGTAAGCATTTTCACAACTGTACAATACAGATATATTTCATGCAAGAGGGCAGAATACTTTGCTTATTATTCTCTTAAATTGGTTCTAGATTAAAAGGATATAAAACAATGTGTATCTACTACAAAAAAAAGATACACCATTGTAATAGTTGGTAGGAAATCTATGCGTATCTGTTTGTTTGTTTCTTTGTTATTTGTTTGCTAAGAGTGAATACCAGTTTATGAATCACCTTTGTACTGTTATTTTGATGAAACACTAAACATGTTTATTCATTGACATTACCGGCCTAATAATTACTTTTTTCTCGGCAAATACACATGGGCTTTCTCTTCCTCCTGGCTATGCCATGGATGGCCTGATTTTAACCAAAATTCTTTAGCAGTTTTTGTGAGCTAGATGTTTTGATATGCATATCCTGCACTGAAGTTATGTCTTGCTCTTTCCGGTTGAAGGCATAGAAGCAGAAATCGAAGAAAGTAGACAGAAAATTAAGGTAGAAAGAGAGATATTTCTACTCTACTTATTCTCTATGGTTTAAAAAGAAATTCACATGTACAAATATTATATCATGTTTCCGTTTTCATTTATGATTTTCAGATGGCACATCAACTTTTCGGAGCTCACATGGTCTATTTGTAGCACAGTTTTCTCAGAAAGTTGTATGCTAGCTCCAATTTTCTTCCCTTTGTAACGTATTCTTGAGTCTTGTTTCTTTAGTTGTGATGAAGAATTTCATAGCAGATTAACAGCAGAAGGTACCCTTTTTGACACTCAAAGTATTTCCTCCGAGATGCATTTATCCTTATTACAACCATGATCAACATATTTGAAGGACTCTCTCCCAATCTCATGACTATCTCTTTCCTCTAGATCAGCCAAACAAAATAAATCTTATGTTCTCCGAAAGGATAGGCAGCGGTGCCCCTCTCACAGTCACCAGCAGGTTAGCAAAGCAAAAAGAATAAAAATATTCTGATCTCACAAACGATAGGTAGAACCATGGGTGAGCAGACATGTTTATAAGCGAGTCATTGGTTCACGAGGTGAATCGCTGAGGATACGTAATCATCCATTTATGAGGACATTTGATCTTCTGTCCAAAGAATACACACTGGTGGCAGCTCCATAACTACTTGCCAGAATATACGTTGACATGCCTGGCTGCATCCCGTACATGCCTCCACATCCAGAAAAATAAGGTAATTGAATCAACTGGTTTGATCTACTATATGTGCAATACAAGGGAATTAGTTTCTTCAGCTAATTTCTTCCTAAAATATGCATATTGTACATCAGATTGAGGCTGGGTGGCTATAGCATTGAATAGCATCGACGACACTGATGGACATCATCAATCAAACAGACACGGATGTATTAGAAGGTCAATTAAAGCAACCCATGTTGCAGTGCCCTAGGGGCAGGCCGCTTTGGACGTATGGGGCATGGAGATAACCTGGGATTATTCAAGGCAGTGCTGCCGGACATGTTTTCCCGCAAGCCAGCCCTGCTTCCGTCTAGTTCAATAGACCAGGAGCCTCGGGAGCTTCATACATACATGATGTGGTATGCAACCATCTGTTGTGCATAAATAAGATCTGTAATGTACATAGCAGTTTCTACTCCACAATACCAGCCCAGCTGCAGGTGTATATAAATTGCAAGAAGTAAGAGTCGGTTGACCCATGGATGGTACACTACGTCAGGTACATTCATCGCTACAGGAATGTTTTGCATTGTATTCCAACGAGACTTGCTTGTTGGGAACATAAAAAATTTGGAGTAAAACATGATCTAAAAGTGAAAATAAACACAATTTATGGTGTTTGACTGTTGTATAATATAAACATCATAACAGAATGGAAATTCTCATGCATATTAGCATGTTATGGTGAACTTTTTCCTATGCATGTTGAATAATGAGTTGGCATGGTTGGAGTTTCAATCGAACACTGAGAAAGATATGGGCTTATAGTGTTGCCTTCCAGTGTATTCACCTTTGGGTGATGTCAACAATAATAGTCCATGCTAACTTACATCCAATTGGATATATATATATATATCAGGATCTTCCCAACACGAGGTGCTTGCCAAAGGATAAAATGAAAAAGGGAAAGGTGAAGATCACCTTGACTCTTGCATAAAGTAAAAGACATAAAGTAAAAGATAGGCCCTTAGCAGAGGGAAGCAGAGGTTGTCATGCGCTTTTATGGTTGGATGCACAAAATCTTAATGCAAAAGAACGTCACTTTATATTGCCACTTGTATATGGACCTGTATTATGCAGTCCGTCGCTTTTATTGCTTCCATAACAAGATCGTATAAAGCTTATTTTCTTCACACTAATAGATCATACATATTTAGAGAGCAATTTTTATTGCTTGCACCGATGACAACTTACTTGAAGGATCTTACTCAATCCATAGGTAGGTATGGTGGACTCTCATGGCAAAACTGGGTTTAAGGATGATTGGAAGCACAAGTAGTATCTCTACTTGGTGCAAGGAATTTGGCTAGCATGAGGGGGAAAGGCAAGCTCAACATGTTTGAATGATCCATGACAATATACTTTAACTGAGATGTGAGAAAACATAACCCATTACGTTGTCTTTCTTGTCCAACATCAACTCTTTAGCATGTCATACTTAATGGGTGATCACAATCATAGAAGATGTCTAAGATAGTATATTTATATGTGGAATCTCTCTTTCTTCAATATTCGTTCATGAATTGTTCAAATGACCAATACAATGCTTGCTAACCTTCAATAAATTTACAACCTCTACTTCTTAGATGTGAAGTCATTACTCCCCATGGGATAAGCAAATGAAACATACATAATTTCAGATTTATGATCAACTCATTCAACAATTTACTCATAGGATATAAGTGAAGCACACGAGTAAATGACAAACTACTCCAAAAAGGTATAAGTGAAGATCATTGAGTAGCTAAATGATTATGTAGCTATATGAAGACTCTCTCTATCATTTAAGAATTTCAGATCTTGGTATTGTATTCAAACAGCAAGCAAAACAAAATAAAATGGCATTGCAAGGATAGCATGACTCATGTGAAGAAGCAAAAACTTAGGCTCAACCGATACTAACCGATAGTTGTCGAAAAAGAAAGGTGGGATGCCTAACGGGGCATCCCCAAGCTTAGATGCTTGAGACTTCTTGAAATATTATATTGGGTGCCTTGGGCATCCCCAAGCTTGAACTTTTGTGTCTCCTTAATCCTCTCATATCATGGTTTCTCTCTTTCTCAAAATCTTCATCCACACCAAACTCAACAAGAACTCGTGAGATAGGTTAGTATAAACCAATGCAAAACCTTATAATTTTCTACTGTAAAAAAATCACTAAAATTATTATTCAACATTGCATAGTAAATGCCTCTGCATATTTAATACTCCTATCCTCAAATAGAACCATTAAACAAGCAAACATACGCAAACAATGCAAACATAACAGCAATCTGCCAAAACAGTATAGTCTGTAAAGAATGCAAGATTCATCATACTTCCCTAACTCCAAAAATTATGAGAAAAATACTATGCTGTAGACGATTTATCAGATCTCAATATGCAAAAAGTTTCAACATTATACCATTCTCTGACTTTTCTAGGGAATTTTTGCAACAACGGTAAACTTTCTGTTTTCAAACAGCAACATGTATACTTGAAAAATAAGCATGGTAAAGGCTATCCTTGACATTTTTATTGAAAATAAAGATGCACAACATTATTCTAAATAACAGCAAGCAAATACTAACAAGAGAAAATGACGCCCCAAGCAAAACACATATCATGTGGTGAATAAAAATATAGCTCCAAGTAAAGTTACCGATGGACGAAGACGAAAGAGAGGATGCCTTCCGGTGCATCCCCAAGCTTAGGCTCTTGGTTGTCCTTGAATATTACCTTGGGGTGCCTTGGGAATCCCCAAGATTGGGCTCTTGCCACTCCTTATTCCATAGTCCATCGAATCTTTACCCAAAACTTGAAAACTTCACAACACAAAACTCAACAGAAAACTCTTAAGCTTCGTTAGTATAAGAAAATAAAACCACCACTTACATACTGTAATGAACTCATTCTAAATTCATATTGGTGTAATATATACTATACTCCAACTTATCTATGGTTCATACCCTCCGATACTACTCATAGATTGATCAAAATAAGCAAACAACACATAGAAAACAGAATCTGTCAAAAACAGAACAGTCTGTAGTAATCTGTATCAAACGTATACTTCTGGAACTCCAAAAATCCTACCAAATTAGGAAGTCCTAAGAAATTTGTGTACCAATCCAGAGCAAAAAGAATCAGATCAGAATCTGTCGGATGTTGGGTTCCGGCAGACCCTTAAGGTTCGAACTCTGGGGTGCGCACGAAGATCTTCCCCCTACCAATCCGCATCTGATCGCCTCGCGAGAATCTAAGCTAAACGATGAACGACACGAGGGACACAAGGTTTATACTGGTTCGGGCCACCGTTGTGGTGTAATACCCTACTCCCGTGTGTGGTGTGGTGGATTGCCTCAAGGGCAGATGATGAACAGTACAAAGGAAGAACTGCCTCGCAAGAGGTGTTCTTGAGCTGATGCGGTGTTCTACTTGGGGGGATTTTCCCGTCTCTAGGTGATATTCTCCATGCCTTCTACTGAGGTGACTAGTCCTATTTATAGGGGCCCTGGTCCTCTTCCCAAATATTGAGCGGGAAGGGCGCCAACAACGGCCATTTTGAAGGGAAACATCTAGTACAAGTTATCCTGACTAAAGTTGGTCTTCGGCTGCCAAAGGCACTAGTGATGACGCCGTCTTGGGTTCCACGGTGACCTCCTTCCTGCTGCTCTGCTGGTCTTGGTCTCGTTGCACTGGAATGGTAACCTTTGCCTGATGCCTCGGTACTCCACGCCTGTGCTTGCCCCCTTTGCACCAAAGAGGAAACAAGGACACTGCGCAGGCCAGCGCCTGCCTGGTCTCGATCGTCACGGCTTGCGTCACGAGCACCTCACGAGGTACCCTTGCCTTGATATCTCCGCCTCCTCGCGAGCCTGTGTGGCGAGGACGCTCCTGAGGAAGCCTTGCATTGTCCGCCCCGCGAGGCTTGGCCCCTCACGAGGGTCTTGAGTTTTGCGCTGATGAAGATGGGCCGTACTGGGCCACCGCTCGAGCCACGCCACAGGCCGCAGGCAGGCAAGTCTGGGTACCCCCATTCCTACAACATCGACAGTATCCCCCGGACCCAAGGCGCGCTCGGACTTGGTTTAGCAGAGAAGCAAAGGGGCAAGTGCAGAGCGCCTGCAGGCCCCAACAGCCTGCGGCCTTGGGCGCCGCGTGGCGGTTGATTGGACGTGGGCGCCTCCGCTTCCCCATGCTGCCTCGGCAACTGCCCGACTTGAAAAGTCCCTGCATGCAGAAATGAGTCATGATTACCTGCGATCATGGAGGCCGACGGTTGGCCTCCTCCGGACTATAAGTACGGATGGGCGAGAGCCCCCGCTGTCCATCTCTTTCTGCTTCACTCTTTCTTCCTCTCCCTTGCTCCACTTCACGCCAATGGCGCCGATTTGCCGGTTCTCAACGGAAGAGAAAGGGAAGGCCCCCCGAGAGGGTCCCAACCCGCTTCTGCCGAAGAAGCTGCCGGTCCCCGGCCACCGCGACACGGTCGCGTGGCAGGAGACGTCGAGGCCTTTGTACGAGCGGCCGCCGCCTGGGTTTCCGCTGCCCTTGTACGCCCAGGCTGAGAGCCCTAGAGAAGAAGACGCCAACGAGTCACGGCGGTGCGCGTCATTGCCCCTGGGGTCCATGCCGAGGGCACCTCTCACGAGCTTGTGCTTCACGCCGCCATGCCTCCAAGCTCTTGGATTCGCCTTCCTCCCTCCTTCGCCTTCGAGATGCCGTCGAGGGGGCCTCTTGAGCTCTGTCTGCAGCATGCTGACTGCAGTACCCTTGCGACCGGACCGAAGGTCGAGGTTGTCGCTCCGGGCAAGGTCTACATGACCCGGGGCTGGGGCGAGATTGCCCGCGTCTGCCGAATAGGGGGTGCCCTCGTAATTCATCTTGAATACGATGGTGCCTCCTTGATGTTCTTCAAGGTCTTCGACGCGGAAGGACGCCGACTGGAGTGCTACCCCAAGGAAGGCGGCCGGGGCGTCGAAGTGGCGAGTGCTATATCTTGAGCTTGCGTTGGTTTTCCTCGAAGAGGAGAGGGTGATGCAGCAAAGTGTAGCATAAGTATTTCCCTCAGTTTTGAGAACCAAAGTATCAATCCAGTAGAAGGCTCCTCAAAAGTCCCACGCACCTACACAAACAAACTGAGAACTCGCAACCAACACAATAAAGGGGTTGTCAATCCCTTCACGGCCACTTGCGAAAGTGAGATCTAATAAAGATAGTATGATAAGATAAGTATATTTTTGGTATTTTATAATATAGATGCAAAAAGTAAATATGCAAATAAAAGTAGATTGAAAGAAAATATGATAAGAGATAGACCTGGGGTCCATAGGTTTCACTAGAGGCTTCTCTCAAGATAGCATAAGTATTACACTGGGTGAACAAATTACTGTCGAGCAATTGATAGAAAAGCGCATAGTTATGAGATTATCTAGGCATGATCATGTATATAGGCATCACATCTATAACAAGTAGACCGACTCATGCCTTCATCTACTACTATTACTCCACACATCGACCGACTCCTGCCTGCATCTAGAGTATTAAGTTCATAAGAACAGAGTAACACATTAAGCCAGATGACATGATGTAGAGGGATAAACACATGCAATATGATATAAACCCCATCTTGTTATCCTCGATGGCAATAATACAATACGTGCCTTCCAACCCTTTCTGTCACTGGGTAAGGACACCGCAAGATTGAACCCAAAGCTAAGCACTTCTCCCATGGCAAGAAAGACCAATCTAGTAGGTCAAACCAAACTGATAATTCGAAGAGACTTGCAAAGATAACTCAATCATACATAAAAGAATTCAGAGAAGATTCAAATATTATTCATAGATAAACTTGATCATAAACCCACAATTCATCGGATCTCGACAAACACACCACAAAAATAGTTTACATCGAATAGATCTCCACAAGAGAGGGGGAGAACTTTGTATTGAGATCCAAAAAGAGAGAAGAAGCCATCTAGCTAATAACTATGGACCCGTAGGTTTGTGGTAAACTACTCACAACTCATCGGAGGGGCAAGGATGTTGATGTAGAGGCCCTCTGTGGTTGATTCCCCCTCCGGCAGAGTGCCGGCAAAGGCTCCAAGATGGGATCTCGCAGATACAGAAGGTTACGGCGGTGGAAATTGTATTTCGTGGTGCTCCTGGATATTTTTGGGGTACGTAGGTATATATAGGAGGAAGAAGTACGTCAGTGGCTGCCTGAGGGGCCCACGAGATAGGGGGCGCGCCCTAAAGGGGGGGGGGCACGGCCCCCTATCTTGTGGGGCCCTCGGGAGCTTCTTGACTTGAACTCAAAGCTCTCCGGATCATGTTCGTTCCAAAAATCACGCTCCCGAAGGTTTCATACCGTTTGGACTCCGTTTGATATTCCTTTTCTTCGAAATACTGAAATAGGCAAAAAAACAGCAATATGGGTTGGGCCTCCGGTTAGTAGGTTAGTCCCAAAAATGATATAAATGTGTAAAATAAAGCCCATAAACATCCAAAAGGGGTAATATAATAGCATGGAACAATAAAAAATTATAGATACGTTGGAGACGTATCAAGCATCCCCAAGCTTAATTCCTGCTCGTCCTCGAGTAGGTAAATGATAAAAAAAAGAAATTTTTTATGTGGAATGCTACCTAGCATAATTCATAATGTTATTTTCTTTATCGTGGCATGAATGTTTAGATCCAAATGAATACAAAAATAAAAGTTCATATTGACATAAAAATAGTAATACTTCAAGCATACTAATCAAAGTAATCATGTCTTCTCAAAATAACATGGCTAAAGAAAGTTATCCCTACAAAATCATATAGTCTGGTTGTTGCTCTATCTTCATCACACAAAGTATTTAATCATGCACAACCCCGATGGCAAGCCAAGCAATTGTTTCATACTTCAATAGTCTCAAACTTTTTCAACTTTCACGCAATACATGAGCGTGAGCCATGGACATAGCACTATATGTGGAATAGAATGGTGGTTGTGGAGAAGATAGTCTCACATCAACTAGGCGTATCAACGGGATATGGAGATGCCCATTAATAGATATCAACGTGAGTGAGTAGGGATTGCCATGCAACAGATGCACTAGAGCTATAAATATATGAAAGCTCAACAAAAGAAACTAAGTGGGGTGCATCCAACTTGCTTGCTCACGAAGACCTAGGGCATTTTGAGGAAGCCCATCATTGGAATATACAAGCCAAGTTCTATAATGAAAAATTCCCACTAGTATATGAAAGTGACAACATATGAGACTCTCTAACATGAAGATCATGGTGCTATTTTTGAAGCACAAGTGTGGAAAAAGAGATAGTAGCATTGTCCCTTCTCTCTTTTTCTCTCATTTTATTTTTTTCTCTTTTTTTCTTTTTTTTTCTTTGGCCTTCTTTTTTTCTTGGCCTTTCTATTTTTTCTTTCTTTTTTCTTTTTGTAAAGTCCGAAGCCTCATCCCGACTTGTGGGGGAATCATAGTCTTCATCATCCCTTCCTCACTAGGACAATGCTCTAATAATGAAGATCATCACACTTTTATGGATTTACAACTCAAAGCTAGAACAAGGTATGACTCTACATGAATGCCTCCGGCAGTGTACGGGGATATGCAATGAATCAAGAGCGACATGTATGAAAATTATGAAGGTGGCCTTGCCACAAATACAATGTCAACTACATGATCATGCAAAAAGCAATATGACAAAAGTAATGCATGTCATATGAACGGAACGGTGGGAAGTTGCATGGCAATATATCTCGGAATATCTATGGAAATGCCATAATAGGTAGGTATGGTGGCTGTTTTGAGGAAGGTAAATGGTGGGTATATGGTACCGGAGAAAGTTGCACGATACAAGAGAGGCTAGCAATGGTGGAAGGGTGAAAGAGTGCGTATAATCCATGGACTCAACATTAATCAAAAGAACTCATATACTTGTTGCAAAAATTTAGAAGTCATCAAAAACCAAAGTACTACACGCATGCTTCTAGGGGGATAGATTGGTAGGAAAAGACCATCGCTCGTCCCCGACTGCCACTCATAAGGAAGACAATCAATAAATAAAATTGTGCTCCAACTTCATCACAAAGCGGTTCACCATAAGTGCATGCTACGGGAATCACAAGCTTCAACTCAAGCATTCTTTAAATTCATAATCACCCAACTAGCATGACTTTAATATCACTACCTTCATATCTCAAAACAATTATCAAGTATCAAATTGATCATAGCATCCAATTCACTTTATATGATAGTTTTTATTATACCCAACTTGGATGCTCATCATTCTAGGACCAACTTTATAATAATAGCAAATACCATGCTGTTCTAAAAGACTCTCAAAATAATATAAGTGAAACATGAGAGACTAGCAATTTCTTCAAAATTAAGACACCACCGTGCTCTAAAAGATATAAGTGAAGCACTAGAGCAAAAACTATCAAGCTCAAAAGATATAAGTGAAGCACATAGAGTGTTCTAGCAAATTCTAATCAAATAGGCTTCTCCCAAAAGGTGTGTACAGCAAGTATGATTGTGTTAAACTAAAAAGCAAAGACTAATATAATACACAACGCTCCAAGCAAAACACATATCATGTGGCGAATAAAAATATAGCTCCAAGTAAAGTTACCAATGAACAAAGACGAAAGAGGGGATGCCTTCCCGGGGCATCCCCAAGCTTAGGCTTTTGGCTATTCTTGAATATCTTGGAGTGCCATAAGCATCCCCAAGCTTAGTCTCTTGCCACTCCTTATTCCATAGTCCATAAAAGCTTTACCCAAAACTTGAAAACTTCACAACACAAAACTCAACTGGAAATCTTATAAGCTCCGTTAGTGAAACAAAACAAAACCACCACATAAGGTACTGCCATGAACTCATTCTTTATTTAATTTGGTGTTAAACCTACTGTATTCCAACTTCTTTATGTTTCATAGACTAATTACTAGCCATAGATGCATCAAAATAAGCAAACAACACACGAAAAACAGAATCTGTCAAAAACAAAATAGTCTGTAGCAATCTGTAACTAACGCAAATTTCTGGAACTCTAAAAATCCTACCAAAATAGGAAGTCCTGGAAAATTTTCTTATTGAATATCAGCAAAAAGAATCAACGCAAAATCACGTTCCTGTGATTTAACAAAATTATATTCGTGCGTGCAAAGTTTCTGTTTTTCAGCAGAATCAAATCAACTACAATCGTAGGTTATCCTATAGGTTCTACTTGGCACAAACACTAACTAAAAGATAAAAACACATATAACCATAAGATAGATGCAAGATTTATTACTAAACAGGAGCAAAAAATAAAAACATAAAGAAAAATTGGGTTGCCTCCCAACTAGCGCTATCGTTTAACGCCCCTAGCTAGGCATAAAAAGCAATGATAGATCTAACGAGTGCCATCTTTGGCACTAAATTCGTAAGTAGCACGCATGATAGATTCATAAGGTAATTTGACTTTCTTTCTTGGAAAGTGCTCCATGCCTTTCTTTAATGGAAATTGGAATCTAATATTCCCTTCCTTCATATCAATAATCGCACCAATTGTTTTAAGGAAAGGTCTACCAAGAATAATAGGGCAAGAAAGATTGCAATCTATATCAAGAACGATAAAATCTACGGGCACCAAATTTCTATTTGCAACAATAAGAACATCATTGATCCTTCCCATAGGCTTTTTAATGGTGGAATCCGCAAGGTGCAAATTTAAATAACAATCATCAAGATCATGGAAACCTAGAATATCACATAAAGTTTTCGGAATCATGGAAGCACTAGCACCCAAATCACACAAAGCAAAACACTCATAATCTTTAATTCTAATCTTTATAGTTGGTTCCCACTCATCATTAAGTTTTCTAGGTATAGAAACTTCCAAATTAAGTTTTTCATCATAAGATTGCATCAAGGCATCAATGATATGTTTGGTAAAAGCTTTATTTTGCCTATAAGCATGAGGAGAATTAACAATGGATTGCAACAAGGAAATACACCCTTTTAAAGAACAATTATCATAATCAAATTCCTTGAAATCCGAGATAGTGGGTTCAACATTATTAGAAGTTGAAGATTCTCCAATCTCACTTTTACCAAATTTAACATCAAGATCTAAAGACTCCGAATTTTTGGGACGCCTTCTAGGCAAAGTTGATTCATCATCACTCCCATAATCATCAAAATTCATATTGCAAAACATAGATCTAATCGGAGACACATCAATAACTTTAAGATCCTCATCATTATTTTCACGGAAACTAGAAGAACACGCTTTTATAAAGCTTTCTTTTTTAGCACGCAATCTAGCGGTTCTTTACTTGCACTCGTCAATGGAAATTCTCATTACTTTAAGAGACTCATTGATATCATGCTTAGGAGAAGACGATCCAAGTTTAAGAGAATTAACATCAAGCGAAAGTCTATCAACGTTCCTAGCCAAATCATTAACTTTGAGCAATTTTTCTTCAAGCAAAGCATTAAAATTCTTTTGAGAAATCATAAATTCTTTCACACTATTCTCAAAATCAGAGGGCATCTTATTAAAATTACCATAAGAATTATTGTAGGAATTTCCATAATTATTAGAGGGATTACTAGGGAACGGTCTAGCATTAAAATTTCCTCTATAAGCATTATTTCCAAAACTATTCCTACCAACAAAATTCACATCCATAGATTCATTATTATTCTCAATCAAGGAAGACAAAGGCATATCATTGGGATCAAGAGGAGTATTTTTAGTAGAAAACATCTTCATAAGTTCATCCATCTTTCCACTCAAAACATTGATTTCTTCTATAGCATGCACTTTTTTACTAGAAGATCTTTCGGTGTGCCATTGAGAATAATTAGCCATAATATTATCAAGCAATTTTGTAGCATCTCCTAACGTAATTTCGATAAACTGCCTCCCGTAGCCGAATCTAAGAGATTCCTAGAAGCAAAGTTCAAACCGGCATAAAAATTTTGTATGATCATCCATAAATTCAAACCATGAGTAAGGCAATTGCGAAGCATCAATTTCATTCTTTCCCAAGATTGGGCAACATGCTCATGATCAAGTTGTTTAAAATTCATAATATCGTTCCTAAGAGTTATGATCTTAGCGGGAGGAAAATACTTAGAGATAAAAGCATCTTTGCACTTGTTCCAAGAATCAATACTATTTTTAGGCAAAGACGAAAACCAAACTTTAGCATGATCTCTAAGTGAAAACGGAAATAACTTCTATTTGACAATATTGTTATCCGTATCTTTCTTCTTTTGCATATCACACAAATCAACAAAATTGTTTAGATGAGTAGCGGCATCTTCACTAGGAAGGCCGGCAAATTGATCTTTCATAACAAGATTCAGCAAAGCGGTATTGATTTCACAAGACTCAATATCATTAAGAGGAGCAATCGGAGTACTAAGGAAATCATTATTATTGGTATTCGAGAAATCACACAATTTGGTATTATCTTGCGCCATGGCAACAAGTAATCCAACACACAAGCAAGCAGAAAAACGGCAAGAGAAAATAGAGGAGGAGATTGGGAAAGAGAGGGCGAATAAAATGGCAAGGGTGAAGTGGGGGAGAGGAAAACGAGAGGCGGATGGGAAATAATGTAAATGCGAGGGAGATGGGTTTGTGATGGGTACTTGGTATGTCTTGACTTGAGCGAAGACCTCCCCGGCAACGGCGCCAGAAATCCTTCTTGCTACGTCTTGAGCTTGCGTTGGTTTTCCTCAAAGAGGAGAGGGTGATGCAGCAAAGTGTAGCGTAAGTATTTCCATCAGTTTTGAGTACCAAGGTATCAATCCAGTAGGAGGCTCCTCAAAAGTCCCATGCACCTACACAAACAAACTGAGAACTCGCAACCAACGCAATAAAGGGGTTGTCAATCCCTTCACGGCCACTTGCGAAAGTGGGATCTAATAAAGATAGTATGATAAGATCAATATATTTTTGGTATTTTATAATATAGATGCAAATAAATGTAGATTGAAAGCAAATATGATAAGAGATAGACCCGGGGGCCACAGGTTTCACTAGAGGCTTCTCTCAAGATAGCATAAGTATTACGGTGGGTGAACAAATTACTGTCGAGCAATTGATAGAAAAGCGCATAGTTATGAGATTATCTAGGCATGATCATGTATATAGGCATCACGTCCATAACAAGTAGACCGACTCCTGCCTGCATCTGCTACTATTACTCCACACATCGACCGACTCTTGCCTGCATCTGGAGTATTAAGTTCATAAGAACAGAGTAACGCATTAAGCAAGATGACATGACGTAGAGGGATAAACACATGCAATATGATATAAACCCCATCTTGTTATCCTCGATGGCAACAATACAATACATGCCTTGCAACCCTTTCTGTCACTGGGTAAGGACACCGCAAGATTGAACCCAAAGCTAAGCACTTCTCCCATGGCAAGAAAGATGAATCTAGTAGGCCAAACCAAACTGATAATTCGAGGAGACTTGCAAAGATAACTCAATCATACCTAAAAGAATTCAGAGAAGATTCAAATATTATTCATAGATAAACTTGATCATAAACCCACAATTCATCAGATCTTGACAAACACACCGCAAAAAGAGTTTACATCGAATAGATCTCCACAAGAGAGGGGGAGAACTTTGTATTGAGATCCAAAAAGAGATAAGAATCCATCTAGCTAATAACTATGGACCTGTAGGTCTGTGGTAAACTACTCACAACTCATCGGAGGGGCAAGGATGTTGATGTAGAGGCCCTCCATTGTTGATTCCCCCTCCGGCAGAGTGCCGACGAAGGCTCCAAGATGGGATCTCGCGGATACAGAAGGTTAAGGCGGTGGAAATTGTGTTTCATGGTGCTCCTGGATGTTTTCGGGGTACGTAGGTATATATAGGAGGAAGAAGTACGTCGGTGGCCGCCTGAGGGGCCCACGAGACAGGGGGGCACGCCCTAAAGGGGGCGCGGCCCCCTATCTCGTGTGGCCCTCGGGAGCTTCTTGACTTGCACTCCAAGCTCTCCGGATCATGTTCATTCCAAAAATCACGCTCCCGAAGGTTTCATTCCGTTTGGACTCCGTTTGATATTCCTTTTCTTCGAAATACTGAAAATAGGCAAAAAACAGCAATATGGGCTGGGCCTCCGGTTAGTAGGTTAGTCCCAAAAATGATATAAATGTGTAAAATAAAGCCCATAAACATCCAAAAGGGGTAATATAATAGCATGGAACAATAAAAAATTATAGATACGTTGGAGACGTATCAGCGAGGGCCAGGCCTGCCAACCGCTTCCCCAGCAGCTCCTCTAGTAGCAGCGGAGAAGCCGGAGGGTCCAGCGACTCTCCTGAGCTTCTCGTGACTCCGCAGACGAGCGACGACAGCTACGAGCCCCCGAGCTCGCGTCACGCTTGGAGGAGGGCAGCTGCATCGGCCGCCGACGCCGCTGATCTGGATGGGGTTGGCGTCGGCGCTTGGCAGCCCACTGTTGATGATGGTGTCTCCTATGGAGGTGCGCATAGTTAGCGTTCCTTAGGATTGGCACCTTTTGTTCCCTGCGAGGAATCAAAGAAACACCCCGCGGGGATATGTAAAGCGTCTGCCATGTCTTTTGTGAATATTATCCTTACTATGGAGCGATGTGAGACGTTTTTCCTGTCTCAGCTCGGCTCCCCCTTTCTATCCTCACAAGGGCTTGATGTTCTACGCTGACAGGTCCCGGTCCCCAGGCACGCTTTAGCCATCGCTGGTATGCCAGGTTGCGATGCCATGGTCAAGGCCAAGAGGTGAGCAGCCCAAGGTCCAGTAAGAGACCCCGAGGCACGATGCTCAGGAGGTCCCCTTTAGCGCTCAAGCAAGCTCCGCTGGGCAAGAAAGGAAGGCAACATCACCGTGACAGAGCCACACTAGACGAGGGTTTAGCGCCGCGTTGATTTAGCTTTTGCAGGGGCGTGACTTATCTCGTGAGCTTGGAGTCGTTCTTTGGCAAGGTGCCGGGCCTGCGAGCCGGCAGCTGGGGTGTCGCTGGGTCAGGTCCTCGTGAGCTTCTCCCCTCTTCCCCGCACTTTCCTTCATGCTCTACGTCCTCAGGTCCCGGCCCTCGAGCGAGCTCAGCCGCCGCTGGTATGATAGGTCACGATGCCGTGGGTCAAGGCCAGGGGGTGAGGGCTGGAGAGCCAGTAAGAGCCCCTAAGTCGCGATGCTCAGGCGCCCCCCTTTTAACGCGCGAGCAGATCGCATGGGAGAGAGAGAGAGGGAGCTCACGATGCCCCACACGCTATTCCTTAGGTGGATCATGTACACCAACACGAGGAAAACAAGGACTGCCATTACGGTTGCCAGCCAGCCATTGGTTGCTCCGAGGGAGTGATTGAGGCACTGAGGGCCTGGTGAGGTAGCGCCTTGCGGGGCTGCCGCGGCCAGAGCTCAACCACTCAGATTTATCGATGTTGCGGGGACGGACCCATGCGCAAGCGCCATGCCAGAGTGAGCGGCTCCAAAGGTAGGTGTCAATCGAGCAGGCGATTATCAAAAGCAGGTTAAGCATGAAGAAGCAAATCAGCTTAGATAGATGCAGAGAAAGGTACACGCCACTGGGTCAGGCCCGAGCGGCTTGGGGATGATGCAGCCCTAGGGGAACCCCCAACAAGGTAAGATGAAGACATAAGCAAAATGGATACATGCCGCGGGGACAGACCCACGCGACCTGTGAATGATGCAGCCCTGAGGGTGCTCCTAGCTGAAATGAAACTTGAGAAAAGTCACCTGATACCATTGCAGGGCGAGTGTCGGAGTAGCTGACGGTGCGTGGTGAAGAAGCCAACCCTCACGAGCCTTCGGAGCTTCGAGCCTCGGGAGGCTCAGGAGGTCCGGGCGGCTCGGCGAGGTCCATCTCCATTTCCTCCACGAGTGTGTGATGCTTGGCCACCTGAGCTTCCAGAATGCTCCCCATTAGGCGTCGGTGAGCAACAGCCGCGTTCGGCATGCCAAAGGGCATGCGAACGTAGCTGTGAGGTGGACCCTCGCAACACCCCACGCGCGAAGGCCAGAAGCACTCTTGGGACGTGACTCGATTGAGCCCTGGGTAGTCGATGCAGACGCGCAACCCGCCATCCTCGCCTGGATAGGGAGCTACGCTGGGCAGGCGGCGGTTGCCTTGCATGACTCTCGATTCCTGCGACTCCTGAGCGACCTTGGTGATGAACTCCTGAGGGTTGGGCCCTCCTTGCCTTATGCCTTCCTGAGGGAAACGTGTCGTGAAGCACGCCTCCAAGTGGTGCCTGAGCGCCTCCCTCGTGATCTTGGCAAAGTCAGTGGCTCCCCAGGAGAGAGCCCCCGAGCCTTGCCCGAGGAGGGTGTCGGGCGCGCCTTCCTATGCGACGGAGGGTGGCGCTCCTTGGATGGGCGCAGGTCCTGATATGGAGCCTCCGGAGGTGCCTGCCTCTTGAGGCCTTGAGCCAGGTGATGTCTTCTTCTTCTTGGGAGCTTCTTCAGGAAGGTTTCCACTCTTGCTGTCTGGGTCCTCGATTGACGTGGCTTGGAAGGTGCGCTCAAGGGAGCACACTGCATCCTTCTCTTCACAGGAGACCGTGATGACTCCACCACTTCCTGGCATCTTGAGGGCGTTGTAGCCATGGTGAGTCACTGCCATAAACTTGGCCAGGGCGGGATATTCGAGGATGGCATTGTATGGCAGGCGAATGTGGGTGACGTCGAAGTCAATGAGCTCGGTACGGTAGTTCTTGTGCTGTCCGAAGGTGACAGGGAGGCGGACCTGCCCTATCGAGACAGTGGAACCATCAGTGACTCCTGAGAAAGGCTTGGTTGGTTGAAGCTGATTGTATGTCACTTGGAGATTGTTGAACATCTCGACGGATAGGACGTTGAGCCCTGCTCCGCCATCGATGAGGGTCCTGGTAACTTGCACATTGCTGATGACTGGGGAATAGAGCATTGGGAGGACACCGGCCGCTGCCGCGCACTTGAACTGGTCTGTTGAGCTGAACGTGATGGCGCACGCGGACCACCTGAGAGGGCGCGTGGCCTCAAGCTTGGGTAGGACTGCATTCACCTTGCGAGCAAACTGCTTGAAGACGCGCTGAGAGGCTGGGGCTTGGGCACCGCCCAAGATGCAAGCGATTGCACGCAGCTCCTGGAAGCCCCCAGCCCCCTCGTCCTGATGATGGTCGTCATTCCTTCTTGGTGGTGGTGGCACAGGAGGAAGTCCCGCGTTGCCCTGTGGGCGATCTTCACGAGGCTGTTCCCTCCAAGCCCCCTCACGAGGCTGGTCCTGCCAGCGGTCCTCATGAGGCCGGTCACGCCACCCTCGGCGAGGGCCTCGGTCGTCCCATCGTCCTCTACCTCTTCCTCCGCCTCAGCCGTAGCCCCGATCGTTGCGCTCGAGGCGTGGACCGACACGGCCTTCTCGCACGGCCCTGAGCTCTTGGCATTCGTTGGTGTTGTGGGTGTGGAGATCGTGGTACACACAGTACCGGCTGCCTTTGGACGACTCCAGCTGGTCCTTGTCGCGCTTCATGTCCGGCTCTGCTGCGAGCACAGCTGCTCCCTTGCGCTTCACATCCCTGGCCTTGGCTTTCTTCTCTTATGGATCAGCAACTGGGAGCTCAAGAAGGGAGAGGCGTCCCTCCTCAGCCCTTGCGCACTTGGTCGCCAGGTTGAACAACTCTAGAGACGTGCATAGATCTTCGTGGATTGCCAGTTCCTCCTTCATCTTGACGTCGCGGACACCGTCGGAGAACGCTGAGATGATGGCCTCCTCTGTCACCTTGGGAATCTTGAGGCGAGTGTTGTTGAAGCGTTGGATGTACTTCTGCAAGGTCTCTCTGGGTTGCTGCTTGATGCGGCGCAGGTCACCCACGGCCGGTGGACGGTCCCGAGTACCCTGAAAGTCAGCGATGAAGCGAGTGCGCATCTTGTCCCAGGAGGAGATCGTGCCAGGAGGCAGGTTCAGGAGCCAGGTGCGGGCACCGTCCTTGAGTGCCATGGGAAACCAGTTCGCCATGACCTTTTCATCCCCGTTGGCGGCTTCGATGCCCAGCTCATAGAGCTGGAGGAACTCCGCGGGGTCGGCAGTGCCGTCGTAGCGAGGGGGCAGGTCAGGTTTGAACTTGCCCTGCTAGGCGACATTGCGTAGCTCGGTGGTGAAGGCGCGGCAGCCTGCGGTGGCCACCGGAGCTCTCTGCTGATGCGGGGCTTGCTCATGGGGATTCCCGCGCGCCGCTGCCTGGAGCAGCGCGGGGTCTTGACGTGCTGTCGCAGGGATGCGGTCATGGCGTGCCGGTGCCGGGAGTACGCGAGCACCTTCTTGGGGACGAGGGATTTCTTGGCAGCTCCTTTCTTGTCGTGCGGGCACCGGACACGGTGAATCTCGTCCTGGGGCCGCGCGACTTGGAGCCAGGGCGCCTTCTTGGGGAGGAGGTGGCGGAGGCACCTCCTAGGCTGCACCACCCGCGCAGGACGGAGGGTGAGGCAGCGAGAGGGACGGCGCAGGGGAGCCCCCTGCGGTGCTTATGAGCTCGGTGATGCGAGCGAGCCACTCCTCGTAGAGGTCATCGATGAGACAGTAGTGCAGGAGGTCACGCGCCAGGAGCAATGTGGCATGCACGTCCGTGGGGGCGCGATGGGCGTGGGACGACGAACTAGATGGAGTCAGCGACGGGGTGGCGGTGCGGCCTTCCCGCCGCACCGAAGGATGCAGCAACGAGGCATGTTGCTCGTTCCCCGCCAGGCCGGTGGCGGCGTTGGCGGCAGGCGACGGGGAATGACGGGGACGCCCGCCAACAGGAGCCGTCTGGGTGACGCGGGCGGCGAGAGCAGCCCGATGCTCAGCGCGAGCCCGGCGAGCGTCATCCATGGACATGACGGGTGATCGAACGCGGAACAGCGGAAGAAAGATTCTGGCGCACCCCTACCTGGCGTGCCAAATGTCGGATGTTGGGTTCTGGTAGACCCTTAAGGTTCAAACTCTGGGGTGCGCGCGAAGATCTTCCCCCTACCAATCCGCATCTGATCGCCTCGCGAGAATCTAAGCTAAACGATGAACAACATGAGGGACACAAGGTTTATACTGGTTCGGGCCACCGTTGTGGTGTAATACCCTACTCCAATGTGTGGTGTGGTGGATTGCCTCAAGGGCAGATGATGAACAATACAAAGGAAGAACTGCCTCGTGAGAGGTGTTCTTGAGCTGATGCGGTGTTCTACTTGGGGGGGATTTTCCCGTCTCTAGGTGATATTCTCCATGCCTTCTACTGTGGTGACTAGCCCTATTTATAGGGGCCCTGGTCCTCTTCCCAAATATTGAGCGGGAAGGGCGCCAACAACAGCCATTTTGAAGGGGAACATCTAGTACAAGTTATCCTGACTAAAGTTGGTCTTCGGCTGCCAAAGGCACTGGTGATGACGCCGTCTTGGGCTCCATGGTGACCTCCTTCATGCCGCTCTGCTGGTCTTGGCCTCGTTGCACTGGAATGGTAACCTTTGCCTGATGCCTCGGTACTCCACGCCTGTGCTTGCCCCCTTTGCACCAAAGAGGAAACAAGCACACTGCGCAGGCCAGCGCCCGCCTGGCGCCCGCCTGGTCTCGATCGTCACGGCTTGCGTCACGAGCACCTCGCGAGGTACCCTTCCCTTGATCTCTCCGCCTCCTCCGAGCCTGTCTGGTGAGGCCGCTCCTGAGGAAGCCTTGCGTCGTCCACCCCGCGAGGCTTGGCCCCTCGCGAGGGTCTTGAGTTTTGCGCTGATGAAGATGGGTCGTACTAGGCCACCACTCGAGCCACGCCGCAGGCCGCAGGCAGGCAAGACTGGGGACCCCCGTTCCCAGAACACCGACAGAATCGCGTTCCTGTGAATTATCAAAACTAATTTACAGCAGGATCAACACAACTATCACTGTAAGCTATCCTAAAGGTCTTACTTGGCACTTTATTGAAACAAAAGCTATAAAACATGATTACTACAGTAGCATAATCATGTGAACACACAAAAATAGTAAGGGTAAATATTGGATTGTCTCCCAACAAGAACTTTTCTTTAATGCCTTTTAGCTAGGCATGATGATTTCAATGATGCTCACATAAGAGATAAGAATTGAAACATAACGGTAGCATCATGAAGCATATGACTAGCACATTTAAGTCTAACCCTCTTCATATGCATAGGGATTTTGTGACCAAACAACTTATGGGCACAATAATCAACTGGTATAGGAAGGCAAAACAAGCATAGCTTCAAGATTTTCAACGCATAGGGAGGAAACTTAATATTTTTGCAATTCCTACAAGCATATGTTCCTCCCTCATAATAATTTTCAGTAGCATCATGAATGAATTCAACAATATAACCAGCACCTAAAGCATTCTTTTCATGATCTACAAGCATAGAAAATTTACTACTCTCCACATAAGCACAATTCTTCTCATTCAGAATAGTGGGAGTATCATAGAGACTTGAATACTATAAATTGTCTCCACATTAAAAGTGTAATGTTCAAAAAAAGGGTAATCATAATCATGACAAGTTTTGTAATATAATCATCACTACTTTTTGTAGCATAAGTTTCATCACAATAATCATCATAAGTAGCAACTTCGTTCTCATCATAATCGATTGAAACCTCTTCCAAGATAGTGGAATCATCACTAAATAAAGTTGACACTCT
Source organism: Triticum dicoccoides (assembly GCF_002162155.2). Taxonomy (NCBI): domain Eukaryota; kingdom Viridiplantae; phylum Streptophyta; class Magnoliopsida; order Poales; family Poaceae; genus Triticum; species Triticum dicoccoides. The sequence continues at coordinate 592,527,232 of NC_041393.1, forward strand.
TCCAAATCCACTTTCATATTCATCACAATAAGATTCAACATCCTCCAAAATAGTGAGATAACTACTTCCTAAAGTTGACACTCTTCCAAACCCACTTTCATCAATGTAATCATAATAGGTAAGAGGCATGATATCATCATAATAACTTTGCATAACAAAACTTGGGATGCTAAAAATATCATCTTCATTAAACGTAGCATCCCCAAGCTTGGGACAAACATTAATTTCAGCAAATATATTCTCAAATATTTCATCATTATCAAACATAGCTTCCCCAAGCTTGGGCCTTTTCATATCATAAGCATAATCACTCTCATCATTAATAGTATGGATAGCGCCAATAGTATAGCAATTATCATCATCACAATGAGTAGTAGGAGCAACATCATTTGGGAGGGATACCTTTTTACTTTTGTTGCCCCTTCTTTTTTCCTTTTCTTTTTCACATTAAGTGAGGGTTCAACCTTCTTCTTTGAGCTCCTTATAGATGAGATTGGTTGAATAGGAAGCTCCTCCTCGTTACCTGATTCATCATAAGAAATAATAGGAGGAGATTGGGAAGTCTCTTCCCTTTCATTAGTATTCTCTTCATCTTCTATTTGCTTTCTTTTCTTTAGGTAATTGGCAATATAAGGATTTTCAATGCAATTCACCGCACAATACAAATAGATCTTTTCTAGATAAAAATCAAGAAATATATCAAGATTAAATTTTGGAATACCCTCAGTTATACGTTTTTCTTCATACCCCAAAAGAAGACTAAGCTCTTTATGATGCTCAAGGGTAATCAAGTTATCACAATTTTTGGACACGATTTGATCATGAAACAATTTGCATTGGAGATTTAAATGACCATGTTCATTGCAAAGTTCACAAGGAGCGCGAAAAATATTGAATCTTTCAGCACAATCATCAAGACTTTCTTGCAATGATTTAGTTTCTAAATGCTTATGCCTCTTGCAATATCTATCTTCCCTATTTGGTGTGTACTTGAAAACCCAATCTACTCCACAAAAATCAACATGCTTATAAGAGACATTTTCATCATAACTAGTGCAATCATCATTAGTACTATGGATATTCAAAGAGTTCATACTAACAACATTGCAATCATGCTCATCATTCAAAGATTTAGTACCAAGCATTTTAATGCAGTCTTCTTCTAGCACTTGAGCACAATTTTCCTTTCCATCAAACTCATGAAAGATATTAAAAAGATGAAGCGTATGAGACAAACTCAATTCCATTTTTTGTAATTTTCTTTTATAAACTAAACTAGTGATAAAACAAGAAACAAAAAGATTCGATTGCAAGATCTAAAGATATACCTTCAAGCACTCACCTCCCTGGCAATGGCGCCAGAAAAGAGCTTAGTTGACGGGGTGTGAGTGCCCCTTACCTAGCCTCCCCGGCAATGGCGCTAGAAAAGAGCTTGATGTCTACTACACAACCTTCTTTCTGTAGACGTTTGTTGGGCCTCCAAGTGCAGAGGTTTGTAGGACAGTAGCAAATTTCCCTCGAGTGGATGACCTAAGGTTTATCAATCCATGGGAGGCGTAGGATGAAGATGGTCTCTCTCAAGCAACCCTGCAACCAAATAACAAAGAGTCTCTTGTGTCCCCAACACACCCAATACAATGGTAAATTGTATAGGTGCACTAGTTCGGCGAAGAGATGGTGATACAAGTGCAATATGGATAGTAGATATGGGTATTTGTAATCTGAAATTATAAAAACAGCATGGTAACTAATGATAAAAGTGAGCGTAAACGCTATTGCAATGGTAGGAAACAAGGCATAGGGTTCATACTTTCACTAGTGCAATTTCTCTCAACAATAATAACATACTTGGATCATATAACTATCCCTCAACATGCAACAAAGAGTCACTCCAAAGCCACTAATAGCAGAGAACAAAAAAAGAGATTATGGTAGGGTACGAAACCACCTCAAAGTTATCATTTCTGCTCGATCTATTCAAGAGTCCGTAGTAAAATAACACAAAGTTATTCTTTCCGTTCAATCTATCATAGAGTTCATACTAGAATAACACCTTAAGACACAAATCAACCAATACCCTAATGTCACCTAGATACTCCATTGTCACCTCAAGTATCTGTGGGCATGATTATACGATATGCATCACACAATCTCAGATTCATCTATTCAACCAACACAAAGTACTTCAAAGAGTGCCCCAAAGTTTCTACCGGAGAGTCAATACGAAAAACATGTGCCAACCCCTATGCATAGGTTCATGGGCGGAACCCGCAAGTTGATCACCAAAACATACATCAAGTGGATCACGTGATATCCCATTGTCACCAGAGATAAGCACGGTAAGACATACATCAAGTGTTCTCAAATCCTTAAAGACTCAATCCAATAAGATAACTTCAAGAGGAAAATTCAATTCATCACAATAGAGTAGAGGGGGAGAAACATCATAAGATCCAACCATAATAGCAAAACTCGTGATACATCAAGATCGTGCCATAGAGAGAACACGAGAGAGAGAGAGAGAGATCAAACACATAGCTACTGGTACATACCCTCAGCCCCGAGGGTGAACTACTCCCTCCTCGTCATGGAGAGCGCCGGGACGATGAAGATGGCCACCGGTGATGGGTTCCCCCTCCGGCAGGGTGCCAGAATGGGCTCCCGAGAGGTTTTTGGTGGCTACAGAGGCTTGCGGCGGCGGAATTCCCGATCTATTGTCGTCTTCAATGTTTTTAGGGTATGTGGACTTATATAGGCAAAAGAAGTCACTCAGGGGAGCCTCGAGGGGCCCAGGAGACAGGGGGTGCGCCCAGGGGGGTGGGCGTGCCCAGGGAGTGGGCGCGCCCTCCTATCTCCTGGCCTCCTCGAACCTTCCCTGGCTTGAACTCCAAGTCTCCCGGATCATATCCTTTCCAAAAATCACGCTCCCGAAGGTTTCATTCCGTTTGGACTCCGTTTGATATTCGTTTTCTTCGAAATACTGAAACAGGCAATAAACCAGCAATATGGGTTGGGCCTCCAGTTAATAGGTTAGTCCCAAAAATAATATGAAAGTGTATAAAAAAGCCCATAAACATTCAAAACAGATAATAAAATAGCATGAATGCTTCATAAATTATAGATACGTTGGAGACGTATCACAAGTCTGGCAGATTCTCTAAAAGTCATTTTACCCTAAAAGCCCGCAACATAGATAATCCCTAAAAACATTGAGTCCACCCTAAAATCACATCCACCTGACCCAATATTTGTGGTCAACTATCCCCTCCCCTACAAAGTGCTAACTAGTACCCCCTCTAGTTCACACAATGAGTTTGTCACATGTATTAAGTCAGATTTTGATGATTGTTAATGTTTCAAATACTTAGATTGGAAACTACAAATCATATGTTTTATTGTTTCTCAAGAAAAAGATCGCTAGGATTGTCACATGATAAATAAAACATCACTTTTTCATGAATACATGAAGTAACACATGAGAACCCTTCGAGTAGTAGCTTATTTATAAAATCATTATATCAGATATGTCTCTTCCTCATTTAGTTCCCTATCACCCACCGCAGTGTCTATAAAGGAGAAACATGCATTGGAGGAGGAAGAGAGTGTGTATCAAACATAGACGTACCATCTTCGAGAGATAAAATATGGGAATGGGAGGTGTCAGAAAAAAATGGGCACAACCAATATTAGTTGACTTTGTTTACATTGACTGGTATGTAGATCCAACCTTGCAGTGCCAGCAGGTGCGGAACTACAGTGTCGGGTCGGGGTCAATTGACCTTGATGACCTCAGCCTAAATGTCGGTACATACATATATGAGTTGACTTTGTTTGCATTGACCAGCATGTAGATCCAAGGTGGGATGGCATCCCACCAGTCGGCTAGTGCTATTCTGGCCTAGTGTGGAGTACTAACACATGCAACTTTCTAATGATCTGTCATCAGGATGTTGATCGAAACACCGCTTCGTCTGAAGTGAAAACTTTTGCCCTGGCCTTTATTGGTCAGGCTTAGCAACGATGAACTTGTTTTCATGATGATGATGGCGCTAGATTGTTTATTCTTTGTTGAAGGTGTTGCTGCAGAAGAAGTTCACTTAGTCATATGTGTTAATTTCGTATCTTGTAATGGTTTGACAGTGGTTGTTTTTGTCTTGTGCTCTATTTAATAATTAATAAAAATGGTTGTGTGCATCACATTGATGAAGAGGTCGGGGGTCTTAACCTCCTTTTTAGGAAAAAATGTAGATTCAACCTTGCAGTGCCATTGTGCCAGCGAACTTGAATGAAACGCCACGAGGTCCTACTTGGCATTTGGCGTAGTTTACACTTGTTGATCCTTAGGCAGAGAGAGGTGTATGCATACTTGAAAGGTCCCACAAAAACAGCCAAGGAACAAAGCTAGCATGTAGTTTGTATGTGTGATTAACAGGTCCTTTTTGTTGTTTAATACACGCAATTAAAGTTCAGATGCTATCTATTTGAATATTATGTGATATTAGATTACTGTGTCGAATTAATCTAGCCCTAATACATCTAGAAGCACAATAGTATATCGAGCAAGTCGCATGTCCATTGTAAGAATGTCATATATATTGTGATCTTTTTGTGTCATAAATTTGTGTTATATATTATATCAACAAGAAAATTCGAAGTTCAGTCAGCAAGCCTTTAGGTATGTAGTTTTTGTACAATTGCATGCTTATTTGTATGTGATTTAACACGTGAAGTTAAAGGATTGGACCACTAATCAATTAGCCTTTCTAAGGTAATCTAGCCGCCTCAAGGGCGACGAGCTTTCGGGCGCCGTTTTCCGGTGCCCCCCCCCCCTCGCTAACGTCCTCTTGGTCGCTAGTGGTGAGGTGGGTCACTAGATCTCATGCATGCGAACCTGTGTAGCTATAGGGTTAGAGCCCTATTAGTTTAGGTTTTCGTCATTCGATGTCTTGGCTTCGACAACGGCAACTGTGATGTAGAATAAAAAGCTCCAGATCTTTGTCCGACAAGGCTTCTTGCTCTATGGTCGATGATATATTTGGGAACTAGTCTATTCAAGCTGGGATGACAAGGCGGCAACAGCATCCCTATTGTGGACTTGTATCCTCGAGAAAAATTGCAACGGCTTTTGCTCCAGCGCAGAGTTTAGGAGGTAGTCCAGGAGCGGATAAAAATAGTATTGGTATGTGTCGGGAGCATCTGGAAGGCAGTGGATCATGTGTTGGGTTCATGGTTGTCGATTGACGGTATTGATGAGGATACAGACCTGGGGTAGGGTCATAGGCATGACCTATACGTCCTACCCAAGGTCACTACCCTAGAAGATAAGTAGTCCAAGAGGCAGCAAGAGACCCCCAGTCGAAGATGTCGAGTGCAATCCACTCGACAGTCATGTCACTCGGGAGACCTCCTCCCTACTATCACTCGACAATCCAGAGAATCACTCGACCTACCAAAGACCAGGAGTCACTCGGCATTACAACGGGCAGGCGTTCACTCTGTAGTCTTTAAGGTCATTAATAGCACTTAAGGCTGGCGTTACCAGTAATGCCCCCACTTTATGTACATTAAGTCCCTTGTAATGGAGGGCGGTGGGGGTCCTGGCGTACTCTATATAAGCCACCCCCGCCTCTGGCACAAGGGTTAGCACCCCCTGTAACATCACACACATATAATCCAATCGACCGCCTCCGGGCACCGAGACGTAGGGTTGTTACTTCCACCGAGAAGGGCCTGAACTCGTAAACCTCGTGTGTACACCTTCACCATAGCTGAGATCTTGCCTCTCCATACCTACCCCCCCCCCTTTCTACTATCAGTCTTAGAACCATGACAGTTGGCGCCCACCATGGGGCAGGTGTCTTAGCGACCTGTTGGTGAAGTTGCAAGTTTTTCCGATCATCATCATCATGGTTTACAGCGACGGATTGGCTGAGGGCCGCGAGATCCGTCTCGGCGCGCTCATTTTCGTCGCCGACGACTCTGCGTGGCTTCAAGAAGCTCCCCTTGACATTGAGGCGCTCCCCGTCCAAGGGGCGACGCACTTTCGCGCGTGTGTTCGTGGTGTCCTTCTTCGGCAGTCGTCGACTCAGTATCGGTCGACTCCGATGGTGTCTTCCCTCCCCGATGTTCATCTCTGGAAGCGATCCGGTCGATCGCGGCTTTAGCGGTGGGTGAAACACATGGTGGCTCGGCGTTCGGCCACCCATCAAGTCGGGGCAACCGAGACCGACGAAACTCTCCATGGCTTGTTTGATCTGTCGACTGGCTCCGCGGAGACCGCATCCGAGTGTGATAGCAGCGACCCTGCGGCTAAAGTCTTGATGGTCGATGGACCGCGTGGTCCGCCTGGCTTCCGTCGTGAAGATGGCGAAGATGGTGGCGGTGATCCGTCATGCTTCCATGAGGAATACCATCCCGAACCGCTTTCTTCGCAGCAGAGGGAAGAACTTCGTCGCCGCAACATGGATGCACTCCACACGCCCATCGTTGGAGAAACCCCCAAGGCTCGGGCCTTGGAAGAGGTGCGCCTGGCTAATTTGGTTGAGCGCACTCGACTGGAGAACCTTCAGCGCGCTCTCGACGAGCGTGCTCGGGAGCGGGTCCCTGAGTCTAGTCGATGGCAGCTTTTCCCGCCTCCGCCTAAGGTATATCGTACTCCGATTCAGAACCTCATAGCTGCGGCCCCAATAGCAGAGTCGATCCAACCTTCCCAGTCAGAGGCTGGCAGAGGGTTGGTGCAGATCCGGGCCTTGCTCCGGGCAGCAGGAGAGCAGAACACAGCAGTGTCTCGGTCGCGGAATAGGATTCACAGCAGATCCGTAGTAGCGGATACAATTCAGTCGGCCCATAGCCCAAGATCGCCCCTGCAGCGTGAGGGTCGTGGACAGTATGATCATCGGCTCGATCGCGACAATCGTCGTCGAGTGCCCACGCCTCCTCCGAGGAGTGCGTCATATGTGCCTCGGCAGAACAATGACAGACGTCGTCACAGTGGCGAGTGCAGAGCACCGGTCGACCCAAGAGAGCCAGGCTTTGATGCGAGATCCATCCTCGTTCAAGGCCTAGTCAACCGGAATAGAGCACATAGAGAAGACCCTGGCAGACATCGTCCAAGTGGCAGCAAAGTGCATGTTTTCGGTCCAGAGTGTTTCAGCAGAGCCATCAGGGCGGCAGTGATTCCTCCCAACTTCAGGTTGGCGACCGGAGTTAGTAAGTTCACCGGAGAATCCAAGCCTGAAACTTGGCTTGAGGATTACTGAGTGGTTGTGCAGATTGGTGGTGGAAACGATGAAGTAGCAATGAAACATCTTCCTCTTATGTTGGAAGGGTCAGCCCGGGCGTGGTTGACTCAGTTAGCTCCGGGCAGTATATACAGTTGGGAAGAGCTGGCTCGAGTGTTCGTCAAAACTTTTGAGGGCACTTGCAAACGACCAGCAGGATTGACCGAGTTGCAGCATTGTGTGCAAAAGCCGAGTAAGACTTTGAGAGATTTTATTCAGAGGTGGACCACTTTGCATCACACTGTTGAAAATGTATCAGAGCATCAAGCAGTGTGTGCCTTCAAGGAAGGCGTCAAATACCGAGAGTTGGTCCTGAAGTTTGGTCAGACTGGTGATATGACTCTGACGTGAATGATGGAAATAGCCACCCGGTACGCTAACGGAGAAGAAGAGGATCGACTCCGTAGCGGAAAGAGTAAGCCAGTCGGCCAAGAGACCGGTGGAGGTAATTCCAATCAGAAACAGAAGCGTAAGGCCGAGCCGGCGGCACCCGGTGAGATTGCAGCAGTGGCTCAAGGAAAGTTTAAGGGAAAACCTAAAGGGCCCTGGCCCCCCAAGAAGGTAAAGGTTCAAGCAGTGCATGATGTGTTGGATTTGCCATGTCACATCCACACGAAGAAGGATGAAGAGGGTAATCTGATCTACCCTAAGCATACCACTCGACAATGTCGACTCCTGATCCAGTAGTTCCGAGAAAAACAGCCCGGTGAGAAGGAGAAAGAGTCGGACAAAGATGAGGATGAAGAGGAAGATGATGGTTATCCCAAAGTCAATTCCACCCTCATGATTTTTGCTGATGTTGAGAGCAAGAGTCGGTTGAAAGTTATCAATAGAAAAGTGAATATGGTCGCTCCGGCGACGACGACCACATACCTGAAATGGTCTCAGACAGCCATCACATTCGACCAGTCTGACCATCCTGCTCGTGTAGCCACTCCCGGGAGGCAAGCATTGGTGGTCGACCCCGTGGTCGGAGGCACTAGACTGACTAAAGTGCTGATGGACGGTGGTAGCGGTCTGAATATCCTTTATGTTGAAACCTTGAAGGGGATGGGTATTCCGATGTCCAAACTTAGCGAGAGCAATATGAGTTTCCTTGGTGTTATCCCTGGAAAGAAAGCCGAATCACTCGGCCAGATCGCTCTCAATGTGGTTTTTGGTGATTCCAAGCATTACCGTAAGGAAAAGTTGACATTTGAAGTCGTGGATTTCCAGAGTGCTTATCATGCCATTCTGGGTAGGCCTGCCTACACACGTTTTATGGCTCGACCATGTTACGTGTACCTCAAGTTGAAGATGCCTGGCCCCAAAGGTGTGATCACAGTTATTGGCAATCGGCAGAAAGCAGAGGAATGCTTCCAGAAAGGTTCCAAAATTGCCGATGTGCAGATGGCATCAGTTGAACTCCAAGAGTATCAGAAGAATGCAGATCCGAGTGATTTGCTTCGAGCCAAGAAGCCTGCCATAGATTCTGCATTTCAGTCGTCTGGTGAAACAAAGCCGATTCATATTCACCCGACCGGTCCTAATGCCGTGCCGACTCATATATCAACGACACTCGACAGCAAATAGGAAGAAGCGCTCATCCAGTTCCTACGTGAGAACTGGGACATCTTTGCATGGAAACCCTCTGACATGCCGGGTGTACCCAGAGGACTGGCCAAGCACCGTTTGCGTGTCGACCCCAAGGTAAAACCCGTCAAAGAGCATCTTCGGTGGTCCGCCGTGCAGAAGAGGAAAGCGATTGGCGAGGAAGTGGCTTGGCTGCTAGCAGCAGAGTTCATCCGTGAGATTTACCACTCTGAGTGGCTTGCCAATGTAGTCATGGTCCCTAAGAAGGACGATTCACTTTGTATGTGCATTGATTTCAAGCATATCAATCAGGCCTGCCCGAAAGATCACTTCCCTCTCCCCCGCATTGATCAGATTGCTGACTCGACTGTGGGGTGTGAGCGCTTGTATTTTTAGATGCATATTCCGGGTATAATCATATCCGACTGTATGGTCCCGATGAAATAAAAACAGCCTTCATCACCCCATCCGGGTGCTTTTGCTATGTCACCATGCCATTTGGTCTTAAAAATGCCGGAGCCACATTCATGAGAATGATTCAGAAGTGTCTGCTCACTCAAATCAGTCAGAATGTGGAAGCATACATGGATGACATTGTGGTCAAGTCTCGCAAAGGTTCCGACCTATTGACTGACCTCGCAGAAACCTTTGCCAACCTAAGAAGGTACGATATCAAGCTTAATCCATCAAAGTGCACATTCGGAGTTCTAGGAGGAAAGTTACTCGGTTTTCTCATTTCCGAATGAGGGATCGACGCCAATCCAGAAAAAGTTGATACCATCCTCCGAATGAAATGCCATGTGCAGGTGCATGACATTCAGAAGCTGACTGGTTGTTTGGCCACCTTGAGTCGATTCATTTCTCGTCTCAGTGAAAAGGCCTTGCCTATTTACCGACTGATGAAGAAATCTGAAAAGTTTGAGTGGACTGAGGAAGCTGATGCAGCGTTTGCGGAGCTCAAAACCCTGCTTTCCACCCAGCCGGTGCTCGCTGCGCCAATCAGCAAAGAGCCTTTACTGCTTTACATTGCAGCCACCGGACAAGTTGTCAGTACAGTACTCACGGTCGAGCGATTAGAGGAAGGAAAAGCTTACAAGGTTCAGCGCCCAGTTTATTATCTTTCTGAAGTTTTGACTCCATCCAAGCAACGATATCCACATTATCAGAAGCTTGTCTATGGAATATACATGACCATGAAGAAGGTTGCACATTATTTCTCTAATCACTCCATTACATTCGTCAGCGATGCACCACTATCTGAAATTCTGGATAACAGAGATGCAACTGGTCGAGTGGCAAAATGGGCGATTGAACTCCTTCCATTGGATATCAAGTTTGAGGCAAAGAAAGCTATCAGGTCCCAAGCAATCACAGATTTCCTTGCAGAGTGGATTGAGCAGCAATTTCTGACTCAAGTTCACTCGGAGCATTGGACTATGTTCTTTGATGGCTCCAAGATGCTCAATGGTTCAGGTGTTGGGGTAGTATTGGTTTTCCCCCGTGGAGACAAGCTTAGCTATGTTCTCTAGATTCATTTTGATTCCTCAAATAATGAAGCCGAATATGAAGCACTTTTATACATGACCATCGAATATGAAGCACTTTTATATGGCGACTCAGATTTGGTGGTTAATCAAGTGATGAAGGAATGGGATGTCAGGAGCCCGGCCATGACTGGTTACTGCAATGCAGTAAGAAAGCTGGAAAAGAAGTTTGAGGGATTGGAGCTTCACCATATACCCCGACTGAAAAATCAAGATGCAGATGAGTTGGCAAAGATAGGTTCAAAGAGAGAGGTCATTCCCCGCAATGTGTTTTTTGGAACATATTCATTCACCTTCAGTTCAGGAAGATCCTTTCACTGAAGAGTCACCACAGCCCAAGAGCGCCACAGATCCGACTGAAGTCGAAATCCCAGCCGTTGTCGACTTAGTCATGGAGGTTTTGGTCATCACTCCCGACTGGACGGTGCCGTACATTGCGTACATTCTTAGGAAAGAACTTCCAGAGGATGAAGAAGAGGCTTGACAGATCGTCTGGCGATCTAAAGCCTTTACCGTGATAAAAGGTCAGTTGTTCAGAGAAAGTGTAACTGGGGTCTGCCAGAAGTGCATCACGCCAGAAGAAGGTCGAATGATCCTCAATGATGTTCACTCGGGGACCTGTGGTCACCACGCGTCCTCTTGGACCATTTTGGCCAAAACATACCGAGCCGGATTTTACTGGCCACGTGCCAATGAGATGGAAAAAGAAATAGTGGACAAGTGTGAAGACTGTCAGTTTTACTCCAACATGTCCCATAAACCTGTGTCAGCTCTGAAGACAATTCCACTCGTCTAGCCTTTTGCTGTCTGGGGATTGGACATGGTTGGACCTCTGATGACTGGCAGGAGTGGATTTACCCATGTGCTGGTGACAGTCGACAAGTTTACCAAATGGATCGAAGCCAAGCCCATTAAAAACCTTGAAGCCAGTACGGCTGTGAGTTTCATCAGGGAATTGATATTCAGATATGGTGTTCCACACAGCATCATCATGGATAACGGATCAAACTTCGACTCTGATGAATTCAGAGCCTTTTGTGCTTCCCAAGGCATGAGGGTCGATTACGCTTCGGTCGCTCATCCTCAGTCGAATGGGCAGGCTGAGCGAGCAAATGGATTGATTCTCAAAGGACTAAAACCCCGGTTGATGCGTGACCTCAAGCATGCAACAGGGGCTTGGGTCGATGAACTCCCATCAGTACTTTGGGGATTGAGGAAAACTCCTAATCGGTCGACTGGACGGACTCCATTCTTCTTAGTCTACGGAGCCGAAGCCGTACTACCGAGTGATTTGCTCCATAACACGCCCCGAGTCGAACTCTTCTCAGAAGAGGAAGCAGAGCAGGCTCAGCAAGATGCAGTTGATCTACTGGAAGAAGAAAGAGAGATGGACTTGATCCGGTTGACCATTTATCAGCAAGACTTGCGTCGATTCCATGCCAGAAACGTAAGGGGTCGGGCATTTCAGGAAGGAGACCTAGTTTTTCGAGTGGACCAGCAGAAACCACACAAGCTCGCTCCTGCTTGGGAAGGCCCTTTCGTCATCACCAAAGTGCTCCACAATGGAGCATATCGTCTTTTCAACATCGAGCACAATAAAGATGAGTCACACGCTTGGAATGCGGAACTGCTCCGCCCTTTTTACTCTTTAAGTATTTAGACTCATGAGATGTAATAAGAAGTACCTTTTAGTTTGATTATCAAAATACATGATTTTACATTCTTCCGAATGATTGTTGTTCATTTTTTACATGTTCTAAAATCCCCCAGTGGGTGCCTTAGCTGCGAATCCGTTTCGCCTAAGTTGAAGAGAAAATCCTACCGAGTGGTGAGTCTGCCTCTCACTCGGGAGCTTAGTTGCAGTTCAGTACTCACCTAAGTGATAAAAAATCCTACCAAGTGGTGAGTCTGCCTCTCACTCGGGGGCTTAGCTGCAGTCCAGTACTTGCCTAAGTGATTAAAAATCCTACCGAGTGGTGAGTCTGCCTCTCACTCGGGGGCTTAGCTGCAGTCCAGTACTCGCCTAAGTGATAAAAATCCTACCGAGTGGTGAGCCAGCCTCTCACTTGGAGGCTTAGCTGCAGTCCAGTACTCGCCTAAGTTGAAAAAGTCCTACCAAACGGTACGGGTCAGCCACGACCCCCCCCCGGGCTGCACCGTCAAGAAGAAGGACGAGATTGTGGGAACAATCTTCCCGCTCGAGGACTTAGCTGCAGTCCAATACTCGCCTAAGTTTGTAAAATCCTACCGAGTGGTGAGCAATCCTCCCACTCAGGGGCTTAGCTGCAGTCCAGTACTCGCCTAAGTTTGTAAAATCCTACCGAGTGGTGAGCAATCCTCCCACTCGGGGGCTTAGCTGCAGTCCAGTACTCGCCTAAGTTTGTAAAATCCTACCGAGTGGTGACCAATCCACCCACTCGGAGGCTTAGCTGCAGTCCAGTCACTACAAAAAAAGACACATCCATGACATTTTGGGCCGAACGAAAAAAAATTTGTCATACATATGACACTTCTATGACGATAATTGTGACAAAACCCGGTATCATCATAGATGTGGTGGGCTCCTACTTCTATGACAAAAAATCATGACAGAAAATGGGCTTTTTGTCTTGGGCGGGCCGGAGACGCAGCTGCATGACATTCTTTGGGCCGTCCATGACGGAAAAAACCATGGTAGAAGCAAGGGGGAGGAAAATTTCGGGGAGTTGCCGGTTACGGTGGGAGGTCAGGGGCCGAGCGATGCGCGTTTCTCTCGTACACGTGCGAGGCATTGGCTCTAACTGAACCGGAGCAAGGCGTTGGGCTCTAACTGAACTGCACTGCAGGCTACGCATTACTAAACCGAGCGATCGATCGATGGCTGTTAACTGAACCCGATGGAGCGATTCCTTTGCTACTACTGCTAACTGAAGCGGATCGATTGGATGAACAGTGAGCGTTGAGGGGGGGTTGGATGAACAGTGAGCGATGGCGTTGCCTATGGATGAACAGGACCCCGTGGTGTGGAGGGATGGATGAACAGTAGACGATGGATGGGTGGCCGTGGAGGGGTGGTTGAACAGGACCCCGTGGTGTGGAGGGCTGGATGAACAGTAGACGGTGGAGGGGTGCCCGTGGAGGGGTGGTTGAACAGTAGCCGGTGGAGTAGCGTGCGGGTGGAGGCTGGATGAACAGGAGCCCGTGGAGGCTGGAGGAGGTTGATGGTAGCCCGTGGAGGCTGGAGGAGGTCGATGGTGGAGATGAACAGTATCCCGTGGAGTCCCGTTTTGCGGTACGCCACACCCCTCCCGATGAACAGGACCCCCGTTTCGACTGTAGCACTCCAACACAAGTCTGTTTCGTCCGTTTTGCGGTATGCCACACCCCTCCTGATCAACAGGACCCCTGTTTCGACCGTAGGAGGTCCGTTTCCTCCGTTTTGCGATACGCCACACCCCTCCCAATCAACAGGACCCTCGTTTCAACCGTAGGAGGTCTGTTTCCTCCGTTTTGCGGTACGCCACACTCCTCCCGATCAACAGGAACCTGTTTCGAACGTAGGAGGTCCGTTTCCTCCGTTGTGCGGTACGCTAGGCCTCGTTTCCATCGCCTGTTCCGTCCAAGCCGGTTGGATCCCACGCGTTCCGTTGCCTCCCGATGAACACGACGCATTCTGTTGCCTCCCCATGAACACGACGACGACGCTGTTTCTCCGTTCCGACCCAGCCATGTACACAAGCCCTGGTCGTACGTATGCACGAGTAGGCATTCGAGACCCTGCCCATATGTATGTACGTGGCCGTATTTTCTTTCTTGCACCCTCGTCGTTGTACGTACGTATACATGCTACGTGTGCGCCTCTACTACGACACATGTCCGCCTCTACAACAACCAGTATGTATGTACACGTTCGCGACCAGAATGACAGCGCTATGTACGCTTCGACCAGGTGGGTCCCGACTGTCAGGCACTTCCTTGCCTGCGAAGATGTAGCTGGTGGGTCCCAACAGTCAGGGGGGCGAATCGTTTTTTTTTTTGCCCGGACGC
>NC_041393.1:592542053-592552183 GCF_002162155.2 Triticum dicoccoides
ATTATTTTTTTTGCCCGGACGCACTTCCTTGCGTGCGAAGGTGTCGCTTGTGGGTCCCAGCGGTCAGGGGGGCGAATCATTTTGTTTTTTTGCCCGGACGCACTTCCTTGCGTGCGAAGATGTAGCTGGTGGGTCGCAGCAGTCAGGGGGAAACATTTTTTCACGAAATATAGTGGCCCGTCCGGTGGGTCCCAGCTGTCAGGTGGAGGAATCATTATTTTCCGCGTAATAAGGAGGCACTTCCTGGCTGCGGCCGTGGACCCAGCTGTCAGCCTCTCCACGTACAGTCCACGTCCGATGGAAGTCGTTACTTGACCATGTTGACCACGCCGCGCCGAGAGCACCAGGGCGGTGGACGATGGCGAGGCCTAGGAAGGGGACGATGGGGAGCCGGGGAAGACGAGGCAGTGGAAGCCCGCGCGGAGAGGAGTACGAGGGTTCACTGGTTCGGCTGCGGTGTGAGGCTGCCATCACCGCAGGGCCTGGCCAGCGGTGGGAATAGTAGGGGGCGGTGAGGCCTCCGCGGCAGCACAACCGGCCATGGGAGGCAGGAGCATGCGGCACGACCGGCGCTGCTTTGGGCGGCTAGAGCAAGAAGACCAGAGGTAGAAGAAGCACTACGGCCGTTGGATGGACATCGTACGGTCACTGGGGCTAGAATCGTTCATATTGACTAAAGTTGACAAAGGCCCCCGTCCAAGTCAACTTAGTAGGCCCACAAGTCAGCCTCCCACCATGGTGGGTCCCAGCTAGCAAGGGGAGTACTCATTTTTTTGTGCGTAATAAGGAGGCACTTCCGGTGGGTCCGAGCTGATAGCGCGGGGAACGTTTTTTTCGTGAAATACGCTGGCCCGTCCGGTGGGTCCCTACTGTCAGGTGGAGGAATAATTATTTTGCGCATAATAAGGAGGCACTTCCTTGCGGCCGCCTGGACCCAGCTGTCAGCCTCTCCACGTACAGTACTCTTCCGATGGAAGTCGGCCGTTGACCACGTTGACCACGCCGCGCTGAGAGCACCAGGGCGGTGGTCTGGACGATGGCGAGGCCTAGGAAGGGGACGACACGGAGCCGGGGAAGACGCAGCAGTGGTAGCCCGCGCAGAGAGGAGTACGAGGGTTCACTGGTTCGACTGCGGCGTGAGGCTGCCATCGCCGCAGAATAACAGGGGGTGTGGGTGAGTAGAGGGATACCCTGGGCCAGCGATGGGAGTAGTAGGGGGTGGTGAGGCCTCCGCGGCATCACAGCCGGCCATGAGAGGCAAGAGCACGCGGCACGACCGGCGCTGCTTTGGGCGGCTGGAGGAAGAAGACCAGAGGTTGAAGAAGCACTATGGCTGTTGGATGGACATCGTACGGTCACTGGAGCTAGAATAGTTCATATTGACTAAGTTGACAAAGCCCTCCGTCCACGTCAACTTAGTTGGCCCACAAGTCATCCTCCCACTATGGTGGGTCCCATCTAGCAGGGTGGGTATTCATTTTTTTGTGCGTAATAAGGAGGCCCTTCCTTGCGTGCGAAGATATAGCTGGTGGGTCCGACATGTCAGTGGGGGGAACATTTTTTCGCGAAATACAGAGGCCCTTCCGGTGGGTCCCAGCTGTCAGGTGGAGGAATCATTATTTTGCACGTACAGTCCACGTCCGATGGATGTCGTTCATTGACCACATTGACCAGGCCGCGCCAGGAGCACCATGGCGGTGGACGACGGCGAGGCCTAGGAAGGGAACGACACGGGACCGGGGAAGACTCGCAATGGTTGCCCACGCGGGGGGGAATATGAGGGTTTACTGGTCCGGCTGCCGTCGCCGGAAAATAACAGGAGGTGTGGGTGAGTAGAGGAATGGTCTGGCCAGCAATGAAGTAGGGTGGGGCGATGCAGCCTGTGCGGCAGCACAGCCGGCCACAGGAGGCGGGAGCAGGCAGTCCCATCGGAGCTGGTTTGGGCGGCTGGAGCAAGAAGATCAGATATTGAAGAAGCAGCACGGCCATTGGATTTACATCCAACGGTCACTGCTGCTAGAATCATTTGTGGACTAAGTTGACAAAGCCAAAGTACACGTCAGCCTAGTAGACCCACAAGTCAGCCTCCAAATCTGTCCCAAACAGCATACAGCCCGAAATTTCTAACCAGATTCAAATTAATTTTAAATCTAAATATACCTTAATTTAAATTCAATGAAATTTTACCCACACAAAAACAATGAAATTTAAAATATCAAAATCTGAAAGAAAACAGTATTTGGAAACTAATTGCCTGTTTGCTGTATTTTTTTCATTTTACAGCCCATTTATTATTACTTATAGCCCATTTCTTATTACTTATAGCCCATTTCTTATTACTTATAGCCCATTTTCTAGGCAAAATGCATCCCTCCTCGTCTTGAAAGATTTCTGGCCCAGCAGGGCGTAGAAAAGCAAGTAGGCCTATGTTGGTTATTCTGCAAAAAACAAAATAGCTGGCTAGCCATTTTTCAGAAAGGAAAAAAACAAACTGGGCTGGTCATGTGCTAAACATATGAAATAAAAGCCTGGGCTAGACGGGCCACGGGTCCCGCACAACCCAGTTGATACCCTTCTCCGTCCCGAAAAAACAAAATTATTGTGTGCGCTGCTGTGTCCCTACTGTCATCCTCACCATGTACAGTCATCTCCTTATTCCTCTCGGTTGTTGACCATGCTGACAACACCAGAGGGCGGCGCCGCGGCGAGCGAACCAAGGCGGAGGACGATGGTGAGGCCTCGGACGGGAACGAACAGGAGCCGGGGAAGATCACAGCCAGCCATGGGAGGCGGGAGCAGGCGGTCCCGCCGACGCTGGTATGGCTTTGGCGGCTCGAGGAAGAAGATACTGAAGAAACGCGACAGACATTGAATGTCAATCGAATGGTCAAGGTTGGCACAATCGTTTTTTGACTAAGCGGACACCAAGTAGCATACTTTTTTATATATAGGAAGAAAACTGCGAGGAAAATGCGTTCGTCTGTCGTCCTCCTCACAGGGAATGTTCGCCACATAAGTGACTAGCACCCTTGGTTTTCAACCGAGAGGTCCTGGGTTCGAGTCCGAGGAACTCTCAATTTTGTCCTCCTTCCTTCCTCGCAAAAAAAAGGGAAAGAAAATCAAAGAGTTGGGAAGGCGTACAAAACAAGCTAGTGTACCAGTAAAGAGACGTTGCCAAGTTTTAGAAAAAATAAAGACGTGCTCCTGTAGCTGGCTCGAATCCAAACCTAGACTATGACTATATATGGTGCTATGCTACTCTGCAAGTAATGAAACTGACATATCCAAGGTTCGCTTCTCCTCTTCTCTACTTACTCTGCCTAGCATCAGAAGCTCTGGCCGCAGCAACCATGTCCGTTGGCTGCTCGTCCACCTGCTCTTCAGCAGGCAACAACCATATATGTGCCAAGTCGCCACCCGTACCATTGCCTGTGGGTCTCATCACACCCCCACTGACATGCACACCGCAGCCGATTGCTCATCACAACCCGCTGCCGTTGGTGTGGTGCCACTGCTGCAAATCACGCAAAGTCATCCGTCGCGTCTCAACCACAATCCGCAACCTTGGCCGAGTCTTCTACAAATGCCCGAATCATGGGGTAATAATATGTTTAAGTGTTGTTCTGCTGCTTTCAGTTGCTGATCTTTTTAATAGTTTGGTTGATGATCTTCCAATTTTATTCGTGCAGAAAAGGGAAGATTCGTGTGATTTCTATTTCTGGGAAGTTGCTGATGTGGGGGAATACAACTACGCTGATTATTTGGTTAGCCGAGGAATCCCAATACCAGCAGGTTGGGGTGTTGGACAAGTAACTGAAGGAACAGCAGAAGAGGAAGATGCAAAGCAGAAGGTTAAAGATGCAGTTCCTCTGATCATGGACAAGCAACAGCTGCTGAACAGCCTTGACAACAATGAGGAGATGAAAGAGCTTGTGAAGATAATGGGCAAAATCGATGTGCTTTGTAGGATGATTGTCTCTTTGTTTGCAGTGTATGTAGCACTCGTGATGTATTCAGTGGCTACGACATGAGCACTTTGTTGAAACTAGTAATGAATGAAACCTGTGTAGCAGGCTGGGCGTAGTGTTGTGAACATCTAATGATTTCTATTAACGGAAATCATGGGTATCCCCTTTTGCTCATATAAATAAATAGATAGCAGAGGCCCTGTCGGGTCAGCTTTGTTCTCATTCGAAGACGTCGAGCAAATTGCAGTCCAACAGCAAACTACGTCATCAAATTCAAGTTTCACAGCCAAATATGAGTACAACTAAACAACAATGTCACCATGTTTTAGTTGTCATACAATCACCAAACACAAATCAGCATACATAACAACTGATGTTCTCACAGCAAAATACTAAACAACATGTTCATCAGGTTTTAGTTGTCATAGCAAACACAATTTCACATAGTAGATAAAAAAACGTCTTCTGACAGGCAAATACGACAAAAGCAATGTAATCATCATCCGCAGCAGCAGCGTCAACATCTTCGCCATGTGTATCAGTCTGAATCGTAATTCCCCACGGTGTCATCTTCTTCTTCATCCTCAACGTCCTCGAACGTTGGCTTCTTCTTGATTAACTCTTGTATGTCCACAGCACGACAGTCAATCTTTTCGCAGGCGTCATTGACGTGATGGTTCTCAAAGATATTAGGAACATATGTGTTATCTTGTACATCAGGAGCAGTGTAAGCATCATCTTGTTGTGCAACTTCATTAAAGGAATTCCTCTGCTCAAACCTTTGCAATACTCTCCAGTCATCGCTATGTGCAAATGTGTCTTCCAAGAAAAATATCTGTGTTGCTTGATTTGCCAAAATAAAAGGCTCGTTGGTCTAGTACGCCACCTTGACATTGATGGATTTGAAATAATCATCAGCTATGGGTTTTGCGATCCTGGAAAACAGGTTATACCAACGACAGCATAACAGAACCACACACCGATGATCCTTGAAACTGGAGATATACTGCAACTGAACAATGTCTGTTATGTTAGCATACATTTCAGTTGTCTCTTTGTCATACGTATCCGTGCTCATGATGGCACTATTTTGTGTCTTCCTGCCTTCGTCTCGTGCAAGGGTGTTGTAGCGCACATCTCCAACAACGCAAGATTCATAATGTCTTACCCGAGTATCAGGACCCATTGCTAGTGAGTAAAGGGCATCATCAACTGCCTGCCCATCCTCCCGCATATTCTTAACCTACGGTTAGAAAATAGACAAGCTGATCATCTTATGTACTCAATATATTAAAAAACTGACAGTGCACTTCAAAAGCTTACATGGTTCTTGAAACATTTCGCAAATCCTGCCATAACCAGTTTGTCAATGTTTCTTGGATTTTGCGGCAGTAACTCCTCTTTGTAGATGCTGCACCATCTAAATATATAAGAATGTGCTACAAGTTTAGTAGATTGTGATGTATAAGCTGCAGTACTGCATTTACTTGATATAAGGTAGTATCTCAGGACAGTTATTCAACACATACCAAACCATTTTGTCCAAATCTTTAGGTTTGTCCTCTTGTCGACTCTTCCCTGTAACTCGAACAGAATAATCGAAAACATTGAGCCCGGGATTGTCTTCACCCACCTCTTTGCTAAGCTGATCAGCTCTTTCAATGTATTTTGAGAAGAATGCCAACGCTTCTGTAGCAATGTAGGCCTCTGCAATGGAACCCTCGGGTCTAGCTCTGCTCCTAACATAGCCCTTGAAAGTGCCTAGCCGCCTTTTAATAGGGTACATCTAGCCATACTGTACTGGACCTCTAAGTAGTGCCTCATCAGGTAGATGAACAGCCAAATGCACCATCAAATCAAAGAAGGCTGGAGGATATATCTTCTCAAGGTCGCATAGGATAGTTGGTATCTTGTCTCTAAGACGCTCCAAAGCATCTATCCTGATATTTCTACTGCAGAGTTCCCCGAAGAATTGTCCCAACTCTGCAACTACTCTGTATAAGTCAGAGCGGCCCAATCCTCTAAGGATAACAGGTAAAACCCTTTGAAGTAGGACGTGGCAGTCATGAGTTTTCAACCCTTGTACCTTGTTTCCATCTGCACTGACTCTCCTTTCAGGGTTGGAAGCAAATCCATGTGGGAATCTCACACGTGACAGGACCTCGCAGAATTCTTTTCTTTTTACCTTGTCCAAGACGTACACAGCTGATGCCATATCCCGTGGTTTACCTTCATCTTGCACCTGCAAATCCTTTCGGATACCCAGGTGTGTCAAATCAATCCTAGATTTTAAGGTATCTTTTGTCTTGCCTTCAATGTTAAGAAGTGTGCCGATAATGATGTCACATATATTTTTCTCGATGTGCATCACATCAAGATTATGCCGCAGACCCAAATCTTTCCAATACTCCAAGTCCCACAAAGTGGACCTGCGGGTAAACAATAATCTCTCTTCTACCGTGCCACGCTTCCTTTTCCCGCTACCATTACCAGGATGGTTTCCTGGTGTAATATGCCTGACCTTCTCTAATTCCACTTGCAACTCATCGGCGGTGAGCCTCTTTGGCGCATCACGGTTTTCATGCTTTGCATTGAACACATGTCTTCGGTATTTTCTAGGATGCGGCTTGTCCTTGGCAAGGAAACGGCGGTGTCCAATGTACCAGATCTTGCTAAGTATTGCGTATGACAGCGGATTCCTGTCACAGTGAACACATGCATTGTAACCATGTGTCGTTCGCCCTGACATAGTGCCCAAAGCCGGATAATCATGGATGCACCAAATTACAACAACACGTAGAAAGAAATCAGCTGGTGGGCTGCTATATAGGTCTCGAGTGAGAACACCCTTCCATAGTTGTTGAAGTTCCTCCACAAGAGGCTCCATGAACAAATCAAAATCCTTTCCAGGACTTTTTGGACCTGGGATGAGCAAGGCCATCATGTAGTTTGATTCTTTGGTGCAGACATTTGGAGGCATGTTGTAAGGGTTAACAAGCACTGGCCACATGCTATATGTGGCGCTCTGGTGGCCAAATGGGTTAAATCCATCTGAAGCTAAGCCAAGTCTAATGTTTCTCAGGTCAGCAGCAAACTCTTTGTGTTTATCATTGAAGCTTTTCCACTCACTACCATGAGATGGATGGCTCATTACATTCTAATCTCTGTACTCCTGGTTCCTAGAATGCCACAGTACATCCTCTCTTGTTTCAGCATCATGAAACAACCTCTGCAATCTTGGTGTAATTGGAAAATGTCTCAGAACATTATGAGGAACCCTCTTCACAGCATCACCATCTTTCCATCTTGATGATTTGCATTTCGGGCATTCACTTAAGTTGGCATAATAATTCCGGAACAGAACACAATTATTCTTACAAACATGGAACATATCATATCCAATTCCAACTGCACGAAGGAAATTCTTCATTTTACTGTAGGTGTGTGGCAGCTCAGACGCATCTGGGAAAGATTTGTGGAAAGCAGCCAACATCGCATCGAATGATTTGTTGGTCATCCGCTCAGATGTCTTCACCTGAAGAAAGGTGACCATAGCTGAGAATACTGACAGCTTATTTCCTGGGGTGACAGCAATGTTGCATTGTTCCAACATGCGGGCCCACCGTTTTTCTTCTGCAGGTGAAAGTTCACGGAATGCACGAGCATTTTGTAGCATTGTTTCAATGTTGGCCAAACTCACTGGCTCCGCCACCACCTCCTCCTCCTCCTCTTCCACCTGATCATCAGGCAGATCAAGATGGTGATCTGCTGCTTCCACGTAGTCAATAACATTGACGTTCACAGCTTCACCATGATGAACCCACCTAGTATATGTGACCGACATCTCATACAAGTGTAGATGATTTTGCACAGTTGACTGGGGTCTTGTAACTGAATTCATACAACTGCTACACGGGCAGAGCACATCTGATTTCGGACCACCGTACTCAGCTCTGATAAAGTTCATGAAGTTTTCAACCCCCTCGACATATGTAGCGGAGAATCTTCGAGCAGAAATTATCCAAGTCCTATCCATCTGTTAGACATACAAATTAGTTCTTCTACTAGATATTACAGGAAAAACATATATGCTTTTTTACGAAGTCCAGAAAAAAAATACCTAGGTCGATGTCTAAAGCTATGGCAAGATATTTGGACGAGCAGATCTAAGTAACGAAATATATGTAAAGCTAATTCAGCAAACAGATTTGAGTGCTAAATTATGGCAGGCTGTTTGAGCAGTCAATGAGGCCGAGCACACATCCATCGAACTATCGAAGGTCGTCGCAGCAACAAAGATCGAGTATAAAACGGTGTAGAGCTATTTCACCTAACAGATTGGCTACTAGACCATGGCAATCTTTGTCACAATAAATATATGGCAGGATATTTTAGCAACTAATCGGCCTTGGCATGCCATCTCAGCTAAGCAGATTGAGTGCAGAACAGGGCAAGGAAGCTTCTTAAGCAGAGCATATTGACAGTAAACTACTTTGGCAAACAGTGAGATTAACAGCGTCTATCAGCTAACATTCAGCGCTACACCGACATGAACGGGGCCTCAGTCTAGAATGCACGTACCGTGGGAGAAGCTGACCGCCGTGCATCTCCATACGAACATCGTCAGCGGTGGCGGCGCTAACCGCCGTGCACCTCCACAAGAATGTAGCAAGAGGTGGCGGCGCGGCTAGAGGATGGCAGTCTACGAGAGCGTACTGTGGGAGCGAGAGGATCACCGTGCGTCCCCTCGACGAACCGCGGCGCCGACGTATCGGCGCGGCGGCGAGGGTGTAAGTGCGTCTAGTGCCACCCCGAGTTTGGTTTTGGAGTATTGACGACAAACATGGTTGAGGGACTAATGTGTTTGTGAGAATTGCAGGATAACATAGGTAGTAGTCCCTCTTTGATTCGGTTTACCTACCGGAGATGACCCCTAAAAATGTATGAAGACATTGAAGATAATGGTGGTACGTGAAGATATTCACATTGAAGACTATGACAGAAGAAGACATTGAGTGAAGACTATGGAGCGCGAAGACTTAGTAGTTTCGTTGTTTCTTTTCTTCTTTGTTGAGTCATAGGAACCACCGCACTGTTAAGTGGGGTCCAAGTGAACAAAGTCAGAGTGACTGAAGTGATGCTCAACCAAATTCCTATGTCTTCGAGCGAAGACAATGAGAGCAAATCTTATCCAGAGTCGGATAAGTCAGCTTTACTTGTAGCCCAAGTCAAGCTGTCGCATGTGTTTGAAATCTGACCGTTGTGACATGTGTCAGTTCCTTAGTGACCCAGGGTCATTACGGACAAATTAGGTCGGGTTGCCCGTGGCTATAAATAGCCCACCCCCTACACCATAAATTGGTGGCTACTCAGAGTTAGTGCACGGCTTTTGTCGTTGAGAGCAACCCACCTCCGAAGAGTTTGAGAGAGAAATCCTTGTGAGGACAAAGCCCAAAACACCCAGAGCCCAAAGAGTGTTTGGCATCACTGAAGTCTTTCTGTCCGCGTGATCTGAAGACTTGTTACACTTGAGGACTGTGAATCCTCCAGCCGGTTAGGCGTCGCGTTCTGAGCATCCAAGAGTAACTGTGGATTGCCGGTGAACGAAGTCTGTGAAGGTTTGGAAGTCT
This sequence comes from Triticum dicoccoides, assembly GCF_002162155.2. Classification (NCBI taxonomy): domain Eukaryota; kingdom Viridiplantae; phylum Streptophyta; class Magnoliopsida; order Poales; family Poaceae; genus Triticum; species Triticum dicoccoides. The sequence goes on from NC_041393.1 coordinate 592,551,652, forward strand.
ACCTTGAAGACTTACCAGAGTGATTGGGCGAGGACTGTGTGTCCTTAGATCAAGGGGAATAAGGTGAAGACACGGTCTTCTGAGTTCAATCTCAGCCTCCCTAACCAGACGTACAGTTGTCACAACAACTGGAACTGGTCGAACAAATCCTTGTCTTCACAACGCACTGGTTCTATCTCTTACTCTCCTTACTTATAGTTCATCTTTGTGAAGTCATTGCCTGATTGCTATGCCTGTTTGACTTCACTGAGTGACTACTTGTTCTGATTGGCTTCATACTATCTTCCATCCTGATCCTACTACCTAGCTGCTATTAGTCATCATGCTTTAGCTTCATACTTGTCTAACTATGGCTTGTCTAGTGTAGTTCATCTTCCGCTGCATGTTTATAGGTTCTGTTTTCGTGTTTGTCTTTGAAACTTTCATGTTTTGAAGACTTTCATAAAAATCGCCTATTCACCCCCCCCCCCTCTAGTTGATAACTAGCACTTTCAGAGGGCGGCTTTAGCGGAGCGAATGGAGTGGAGGGGGG